>NW_025534104.1:142500-150000 GCF_020615455.1 Coregonus clupeaformis | reverse complement strand
AGGCAGAACAGTTGAAACTGGAATAGCAGCAAGGCCAGGCGGACTGGGGACAGCAAGGTGTCATCATGCCCGGTAGTCCTGACGTATGGTCCTAGGGCTCAGGTTCTCAGAGAGAAAGAGAGAACGAGAGAATTAGAGAGAGCATACTTAAATTCACACAGGACACTGGATAAGACAGGAGAAGTACTCCAGGTACAACCAACTAACCCCAGCCCCCCGACACATAAACTACTGCAGCATAAATACTGGAGGCTGAGACAGGAGCGGTCCGGAGACACTGTGGCCCCATCCGAAGAAACCCCGGACAGGGCCAAACAGGAAGGATATAACCCCACCCACTCTGCCAAAGCACAGCCCCCGCACCACTAGAGGGATATCCTCAACCACCAACTTACAATCCTGAGACAAGGCCGAGTATAGCCCACAGAGGTCTCCACCACAGCACAAACCAAGGGGGGCGCCAACCCAGACAGGAAGATCACGTCAGTAACTCAACCCACTCAAGTGACGCACCCCTCCCAGGGACGGCATGAAAGAGCACCAGCAAGCCAGTGACTCAGCCCCTGCAACAGGGTTAGAGGCAGAGAACCCCAGTGGAGAGGGGAACCGGCCCGGCAGAGACAGCAAGGGCTGTTCGTTGCTCCAGAGCCTTTCCGTTCACCTTCACACTCCTGGGCCAGACTACACTCAATCATATGACCTACTGAAGAGATAAGTCTTCAGTAAAGACTTAAAGGTTGAGACCGAGTCTGCGTCTCTCACATGGGTAGGCAGACTGTTCCATAAAAATGGAGATCTATAGGAGAAAGCCCTGCCTCCCGCTGTTTGCTTAGAAATTCTAGGGACAATTAGGAGGCCTGCGTCTTGTGACCGTAGCGTACGTATTGGTATGTACGGCAGGACCAACTCGGAAAGATAGGTAGGAGCAAGCCCATGTAACGCTTTATAGGTTAACAGTAAAACCTTGAAATCAGCCCTTGCCTTAACAGGAAGCCAGTGTAGGGAAGCTAGCACTGGAGTAATATGATCAAATTTCTTGGTTCTAGTCAGGATTCTAGCAGCCGTATTTAGCACTAACTGAAGTTTATTTAGTGCTTTATCCGGGTAGCCGGAAAATAGAGCATTGCAGTAGTCTAACCTAGAAGTAACAAATGCATGGATTAATTTTTCTGCATCATTTTTGGACAGAAAATTTCTGATTTTTGCAATGTTACGTAGATGGAAAAAAGCTGTCCTTGAAACAGTCTTGATATGTTCGTCAAAAGAGAGATCAGGGTCAAGAGTAACGCCGAGGTCCTTCACAGTTTTATTTGAGACGACTTTACAACCATCAAGATGAATTGTCAGATTTAACAGAAGATCTCTTTGTTTCTTGGGACCTAGAACAAGCATCTCTGTTTTGTCCGAGTTTAAAAGTAAAAAGTTTTCAGCCATCCACTTCCTTATGTCTGAAACACAGGCTTCTAGCGAGGGCAATTTTGGGGCTTCACCATGTTTCATTGAAATGTACAGCTGTGTGTCATCCGCATAGCAGTGAAAGTTAACATTATGTTTTCGAATAACATCCCCAAGAGGTAAAATATATAGTGAAAACAATAGTGGTCCTAAAACGGAACCTTGAGGAACACCGAAATGTACAGTTGATTTGTCGGAGGACAGACCATTCACAGAGACAAACTGATATCTTTCCGACAGGTAAGATCTAAACCAGGCCAGAACTTGTCCGTGTAGACCAATTTGGGTTTCCAGTCTCTCCAAAAGAATGTGGTGATCGATGGTGTCTTTTACCAACTACTAGCTGCTAACTGTGTGGCTGTTGTGCTAGCTGCTAACTGTGTGGCTGTTGTGCTAGCTGCTAACTGCTATCCTCTTCCTTTGTGAATCGTTGTGCTAGCTGCTAACTGCTAACCTCTTCCTGTGTGAATGTTGTGCCAGCTGCTAACTGCTAACCTCTTCCTGTGTGGATGTTGTGCTAACTGCTAACCTCTTCCTGTGTGAATGTTGTGCTAGCTGCTAACTGCTAACCTCTTCCTGTGTGAATGTTGTGCTAGCTGCTAACCTCTTCCTGTGTGGATGTTGTGCTAACTGCTAACCTCTTCCTGTGTGAATGTTGTGCTAGCTGCTAGCCGCTAACCTCCCCCTGTGTCTCTCTATGATAATGTGGTGCTGAATTCCAACTGAAAGTGCCATGGCTGTTTCTGGGATCAGAGTCTGTCCGTGATGTCATTACAGCGTCTGTCACAGCCTGCTGGATGCAATCAGCTGTCCCGCAGCGTTCTGCTCCGATCTGTCACACACACACACACACACACACACACACACACACACACCTCCCGCTCACACATGCGCACGCTCACACACATCAACACATGCTCACACACACATACACACACGCCGCTAAGATCCGTCACGCCCGGGCCCAGAGAACTAACGGACAGATTGTTTGGTGAGAGGTTAAATTGAAATCTCGTCCCGATGTAGATATTCTGGTCACAAGAAAAACAGAGAGAGCCCTGGAATCTTTATCAGGGTGAATGGACGGGAGACGTGCTGGGAACTGTGCCACTCACATTATAGGATTGTCTCTCTATCCCTCCTCCTCTATCCCTCCTCCTCCGTCCCTCCTCTGTCCCTCCGCCTCCATCCCTCCTCGTCCATCCCTCCTCCTCTATTCCTCCTCCTCCGTCCCTCCTCTGTCCCTCCTCCTCCATCCCTCCTCCTCCGTCCCTCCTCCTCTATCCCTCCTCCTCCATCCCTCCTTCTCTATCCCTCCTCCTCCATCCCTCCTCCTCTATCCCTCCTCCTCCCTCCCTCCTCTGTCCCTCCTCCTCCATCCCTCCTCCTCCGTCCCTCCTCCTCTATCCCTCCTCCTCCGTCCCTCCTCTGTCCCTCCTCCTCCATCCCTCCTCCTCCATCCCTCCTCCTCCATCCCTCCTCCTCTGTCCCTCCTCGTCCATCCCTCCTCGTCCATCCCTCCTCGTACATCCCTCCTCCTCCTTCCCTCCTCCTCCGTCCCTACTCCTCTGTCCCTCCTCCTCCATCCCTCCTCGTCCATCCCTCCTCCTCCATCCCTCCTCCTCTATCCCTCCTCCTCTATCCCTCCTCCTCCATCCCTCCTTCTCTATCCCTCCTCCTCCATCCCTCCTCCTCCATCCCTCCACCTCCATCCCTCCTCCTCCATCCCTCCTTCTCTATCCCTCCTCCTCTATCCCTCCTCCTCTATCCCTCCACCTCCATCCCTCCTCCTCCCATCCCTCCTCCTCTATCCCTCCTCCTCCATCCCTCCTTCTCTATCCCTCCTCCTCCATCCCTCCTCCTCCATCCCTCCTCCTCCATCCCTCCACCTCCATCCCTCCTCCTCCATCCCTCCTCCTCTATCCCTCCTCCTCCATCCCTCCTCTATCCCTCCTCTTCCATCCCTCCTTCTCTATCCCTCCTCCTCTATCCCTCCTCCTCTATCCCTCCTCCTCCATCCCTCCCACTCCATCCCTCCTCCCTTCATCCTTCCATACCTCCTGCCTCTGTCGCTTTGTGGTCTAATGTGGCCTCCCTGAATGACACACACACACACACACACACACACACACACACACACACACACACTGATTGCAGTTATCTTCTAATAAGACAGGGACTCTCCTCTTCCATTAGGAGAGTCATGTTCCAGGGACCATTGAGAAGTTTGATCCATGTTCAACTAGACACCGTGCCGTCTTTAAGAGGAACGTAGGGAGTCCTGCACTACAGTTCACTGTGTAAGTCCCACATGGCACCCTATTCCCTATATAGTGCACTACTTTTGACCTGAGCCTCTGACCGCAGCACACTTTTTTCATACGAACGTAGTGCACTATGTAGGGAATAGGGTGCCATTTGGGAGCGAGCCACTGTGTGCAATACAAGCAGCACTCAACACAGCGTTGTCAGACATACGGGCCAGGTGATGTGGACTGCTGAGTACAAAGGAGAGCCCTCAGTGTGTCTGTTCATAAATACTGCAGACTGACAGTTTGATGCATCCCAAATGGCACCCTATTCCCTATATATATATATATATAAGTATATATATAGTGCACTACTTTTGACCAAAAGCCCTGTGATATTTCACATCGGTGCTGGTCAAATGTAGTGCCCTTAACAGGGAATAGGGTGCAATTTGGGACACAGGCTGTCTTTTAGAAGTGCCAGTCCTCCCCGTGAGCGACAGAGAGACAGTCGTGCCTTGGCAATATGCCCCCTGGCCATACACCTCATGTACTGACAGCCCATCCTGACGTATTGCTGTTAATGTTTAAACGCTTTCCCTGCCATGCCAGTAACATTGCACAGTAGTGTAGTTCCTTACAAGCAAGGGAGGATGGGAGGCGGGAGAGAGAGGGTGTGAATATGGGAGGGGAGGGGGAGGCAGGAGAGAGGATGTGAATATGGGAGGAGGGGAGGCAGGAGAGAGGATGTGAATATGGGAGGGGAGGGGAGGGGGGAGAGAGGGGATGTGAATATGGGAGGGGAGGGGAGGCAGGAGAGAGGATGTGAATATGGGAGGGGAGGGGAGGCAGGAGAGAGAGGGTGTGAATATGGGAGGGGAGGGGAGGCGGGAGAGAGGATGTTAATATGGGAGGGGAGGGGAGGCAGGAGAGAGGATGTGAATATGGGAGGGGAGGGGATGGGAGGCGGGAGAGAGAGGGTGTGAATATGGGAGGGGAGGGGAGGCGGGAGAGAGAATGTGAATATGGGAGGGGAGGGGAGGCGGGAGAGAGAGGGTGTGAATATGGGAGGGGAGGGGAGGCGGGAGATAGAGGGTGTGAATATGGGAGGGGAGGGGAGGCGGGTGAGAGGATGTGAATATGGGAGGGGAGGGGAGGCGGGAGAGAGGATGTAAATATGGGAGGGGAGGGGAGGCGGGAGAGAGGATGTAAATATGGGAGGGGAGGGGAGGCAGGAGAGAGAGGGTGTGAATATGGGAGGGAGGGGAGGCGGGAGAGAGGATGTTAATATGGGAGGGGAGGGGAGGCAGGAGAGAGGATGTGAATATGGGAGGGAGGGGATGGGAGGCGGGAGAGAGAGGGTGTGAATATGGGAGGGGAGGGAGGCGGGAGAGAGGGTGTGAATATGGGAGGAGGGGAGGCGGGAGAGAGAGGGTGTGAATATGGGAGGGGAGGGGAGGCGGGTGAGAGGATGTGAATATGGGAGGGGAGGGGAGGCGGGAGAGAGGATGTAAATATGGGAGGGGAGGGGAGGCGGGAGAGAGGATGTAAATATGGGAGGGGAGGGGAGGCGGGAGAGAGAGGGCGGGTTGAGGAAAGTTACAATATGATAGATTAGACTGTGTTTGGTACCCAGCCAGGACAGCACATTCATGATTACTGTACGTCATTTATCTGATTGGTACAGCTGACACGTGTTCTGCAAGGGGCTCCCCAGTCTCCACAGTAGCACAGTCAGACAGATACGGTGTTGTTCTAAAGCCGTAGGTTTTTTGTCCCAAGCTCTTTAGGTCACTCACTGTTTCTCCCGCTAAGAGCCAGCTCCATCTGTCAACACACCCAAAAGTTATTAACAACTAAAACCCTCTCTGTCACCGTGTGAGGTGTCACTAAGTTAGAAAAGGTATAAACTCTCATAAAAAAGGTGTCATGGCGTGAATGTTTGCGTTCCAAACCTCAGATCCTGACACTTGTTTACACAGTAAGTTCAAAGCCGAGCAGCTTACAACCCCGATATCTCTGCTTATTTGGATGAGCAATAACACCCTTATTTGCATAAAACCTTTGATTTAGCACAGATGAATGCACTGCTGCGGAGAAAAGCAGCTCGCTTTGTTGAGATTAGAAGAGTTTATTTGTCACATTAGGTAGAATTACCTGTGTTGGTGTCAGAGAGAGAGAGAGAGAGAGAGAGAGAGAGAGAGAGAGAGAGAGAGAGAGAGAGAGAGAGAGAGAGAGAGAGAGAGAGAGAGAGAGAGAGAGAGAGAGAGAGAGAGAATCTAAAGTCAAATGTCTACTGTTTGCTGATGATCTGGTGCTTCTGTCCCCAACCAAGGAGGGCCTACAGCAGCACCTAGATCTTCTGCACAGATTCTGTCAGACCTGGGCCCTGACAGTAAATCTCAGTAAGACAAAAATAATGGTGTTCCAAAAAAGGTCCAGTTGCCAGGACCACAAATACAAATTCCATCTAGACACTGTTGCCCTAGAGCACACAAAAAACTATACATACCTCGGCCTAAACATCAGCGCCACAGGTAACTTCCACAAAGCTGTGAACGATCTGAGAGACAAGGCAAGGGCCTTCTATGCCATCAAAAGGAACATAAAATTTGACATACCAATTAGGATCTGGCTAAAAATACTTGAATCAGTTATAGAACCCATTGCCCTTTATGGTTCTGAGGTCTGGGGTCCGCTCACCAACCACGAATTCACAAAATGGGACTCTGCATGCAGAATTCAGCAAAAATATCCTCCGTGTACAACGTAAAATACCAAATAATGCATGCAGAGCAGAATTAGGCCGATACCCACTAATGATCAAAATCCAGAAAAGAGCCGTTAAATTCAACAACCACCTAAAAGGAAAGCGATTCCCAAACCTTCCATAACAAAGCCATCACCTACAGAGAGATGGACCTGGAGAAGAGTATAGAGTGGTCTCAGCTGGTAGAGCACGGCGCTTGTAACGCCAAGGTAGTGGGTTCGATCCCCGGGACCACCCATACACAAAAATGTATGCACGCATGACTGTAAGTCGCTTTGGATAAAAGCGTCTGCTAAATGGCATATTATTATTATATTATTATAAGAGTCCCCTAAGTAAGCTGGTCCTGGGGCTCTGTTCACAAACACAAACAGACCCCACAGAGCCCCAAGACAGCAACACAATTAGACCCAACCAAATCATGAGAAAACAAAAAGATAATTACTTGACACATTGGAAAGGATTATCAAAACAACTGAGCAAACTAGAATGCTATTTGGCCCTAAACAGAGAGTACACAGTGGCAGAATACCTGACCACTGTGACTGACCCCAAATTAAGGAAAGCTTTGACTATGTACAGACTCAGTGAGCATAGCCTTGCTATTGAGAAAGGCCGCCGTAGGCAGACCTGGCTCTCAAAAGACAGGCTATGTGCACACTGCCCACAAAATGAGGTGGAAACTGAGCTGCACTTCCTAACCTCCTGCCAAATGTCAAATCAAATCAATTTATTTTTGTCAAATGCGCCGAATTAAACAGGTGTAGACCTTACCGTGAAATGCTTACTTACAAGCCCTTAACCAACAATGCAGTTTTAAGAAAATAAACTAAAGTAAAAATTAAATAAAAAAGTAACAAAATAAAATAACAATAACGAGGCTATATACAGGAGGTACTGGTACCGAGTCAATGTGCAGGGTACAGGTTAGTCCAGGTAATTTGTACATGTAGGTAGGGGTACAGTGACTATGCATAGATAATAAACAGTGAGTAGCAGCAGTGTAAAAACAAAAGGGGGGTGGGG
>NW_025534104.1:110000-137500 GCF_020615455.1 Coregonus clupeaformis | reverse complement strand
GGTGCATGTCCAAGACAGATCTCATATCAGCTGGTGAAGGGGGTGCATGTCCAAGACAGATCTCATATCAGCTGGTGAACGGGGTGCATGTCCAAGACAGATCTATTATCAGCTGGTGAAGGGGGTGCATGTCCAAGACAGATCTCATATCAGCTGGTGAAGGGGGTGCATGTCCAAGACAGATCTATTATCAGCTGGTGAAGGGGGTGCATGTCCAAGACAGATCTCATATCAGCTGGTGAAGGGGGTGCATGTCCAAGACAGATCTCATATCAGCTGGTGAAGGGGGTGCATGTCCAAGACAGATCTAATATCAGCTGGTGAAGGGGGTGCATGTCCAAGACAGATCTAATATCAGCTGGTGAAGGGGGTGCATGTCCAAGACAGACCTAATATCAGCTGGTGAAGGGGGTGCATGTCCAAAACAGATCTCATATCAGCTGGTGAAGGGGGTGCATGTCCAAGACAGATCTAATATCAGCTGGTGAAGGGGGTGCATGTCCAAGACAGATCTCATATCAGCTGGTGAAGGGGGTGCATGTCCAAGACAGATCTAATATCAGCTGGTGAAGGGGGTGCATGTCCAAGACAGATCTAATATCAGCTGGTGAAGGGGGTGCATGTCCAAGACAGATCTCATATCAGCTGGTGAAGGGGGTGCATGTCCAAGACAGATCTAATATCAGCTGGTGAAGGGGGTGCATGTCCAAGACAGATCTCATATCAGCTGGTGAAGGGGGTGCATGTCCAAGACAGATCTCATATCAGCTGGTGAAGGGGGTGCATGTCCAAGACAGATCTCATATCAGCTGGTGAAGGGGGTGCATGTCCAAGACAGATCTCATATCAGCTGGTGAAGGGGGTGCATGTCCAAGACAGATCTCATATCAGCTGGTGAAGGGGGTGCATGTCCAAGACAGATCTAATATCAGCTGGTGCAGGGGGTGCATGTCCAAGACAGATCTAATATCAGCTGGTGCAGGGGGTGCATGTCCAAGACAGATCTCATATCAGCTGGTGAAGGGGGTGCATGTCCAAGACAGATCTAATATCAGCTGGTGAAGGGGGTGCATGTCCAAGACAGATCTCATATCAGCTGGTGAAGGGGGTGCATGTCCAAGACAGATCTCATATCAGCTGGTGAAGGGGGTGCATGTCCAAGACAGATCTCATATCAGCTGGTGAAGGGGGTGAATGTCCAAGACAGATCTCATATCAGCTGGTGAAGGGGGTACATGTCCAAGACAGATCTAATATCAGCTGGTGCAGGGGGTGCATGTCCAAGACAGATCTCATATCAGCTGGTGAAGGGGGTGCATGTCCAAGACAGATCTAATATCAGCTGGTGCAGGGGTGCATGTCCAAGACAGATCTAATATCAGCTGGTGAAGGGGGTGCATGTCCAAGACAGATCTAATATCAGCTGGTGAAGGGGGTGCATGTCCAAGACAGATCTAATATCAGCTGGTGAAGGGGGTGCATGTCCAAGACAGATCTCATATCAGCTGGTGAAGGGGGTGCATGTCCAAGACAGATCTCATATCAGCTGGTGAAGGGGGTGCATGTCCAAGACAGATCTCATATCAGCTGGTGAAGGGGGTGCATGTCCAAGACAGATCTCATATCAGCTGGTGAAGGGGGTGCATGTCCAAGACAGATCTAATATCAGCTGGTGCAGGGGGTGCAATATATATATATAATATAAGCCATTTAACAGACACTTTTATCCAAAGCAACTTACAGTCATGCATGCATACATTTAACATATGAGTGTCCCCAGCGGGAATCGAACCTGCAACCCCAGGCATTGCAAGCACCAGGCTCTACCGATTGAGCCACACAGGACCGTGTCCAAGACAGATCTTGGATCCTATTCAATGAATTGCCTGTAAAATAAACCTGTATTGAGGTACTGTAGTGTTGCAAAAGTCCTGAAACTTAAAAAAAATAAAATCCATGTTTTTCCCAGAATCCTGGTTGGAGGATTCCGGTCTGTCCTGCTAATTACCTCTTGATTTGGGGAATATTTCAACTGGTACCAGCGAATTTTGGGAAAGTTGCCGGAATTTTCACAGGCCTAAACCGAGGCGCAATTCATTGAATTGGGCCCTTAAAAAACTCAGTCATACTTGTCAACATATACCTTGTGTACAGGGAAGTGACATGGGATGTCACCTCCGCTCTCCTCTTAGGTGTCAGGGTGGTGAGTATGTCTATGGTGCGTGTGACTCAAATCGTACCCTATCCCCTATTTAGTGCACTTCTTTTCACCGGGGCTGTGTAGAGGGAAGGGGATGTCGCCGCTGCCACTCTCTTTGGCGTTAGGGTGTCGAGTACATTTATGCTGATTGGCCGGTGTTGCCAGCCTCATGAAGCCCAAACATCTGTAGCCAGTTTAGTGAACCGTTGTCTGGCTCCGGACAGATAGAGGAACATACGGCGTCAGGGCTGCACCTGGCCTCAAAGACACCCCTCTCATCTGCTTATAGTCAAACATTAATAAAGACACCCCTCTCATCTGCTTATGGCCAAACATTAATAAAGACACCCCTCTCATCTGCTTATAGTCGAACATTAATAAAGACACCCCTCTCATCTGCTTATAGTCAAACATTAATAAAGACACCCCTCTCATCTGCTTATGGCCAAACATTAATAAAGACACCCCTCTCATCTGCTTATGGCCAAACATTAATAAAGACACCCCTCTCATCTGCTTATGGTCAAACATTAATAAAGACACCCCTCTCATCTGCTTATGGCCAAACATTAATAAAGACACCCCTCTCATCTGCTTATGGCCAAACATTAATAAAGACACCCCTCTCATCTGCTTATGGTCAAACATTAATAAAGACACCCCTCTCATCTGCTTATAGTCGAACATTAATAAAGACACCCCTCTCATCTGCTTATGGCCAAACATTAATAAAGACACCCCTCTCATCTGCTTATAGCCAAACATTAATAAAGACACCCCTCTCATCTGCTTATAGTCGAACATTAATAAAGACACCCCTCTCATCTGCTTATGGCCAAACATTAATAAAGACACCCCTCTCATCTGCTTATAGCCAAACATTAATAAAGACACCCCTCTCATCTGCTTATGGCCAAACATTAATAAAGACACCCCTCTCATCTGCTTATGGCCAAACATTAATAAAGACACCCCTCTCATCTGCTTATGGCCAAACACACAAATAAAGACACAACATGGTGGAAACACTACTAAACACACAACATGGTGGAAACACTACTAAACACACAACATGGTGGAAACACTACTAAACACACAACATGGTGGAAACACTACTAAACACACAACATGGTGGAAACACTACTAAACACACAACATGGTGGAAACACTACTAAACACACAACATGGTGGAAACACTACTAAACACACAACATGGTGGAAACACTAATAAACACACAACATGGTGGAAACACTACTAAACACACAACATGGTGGAAACACTACTAAACACACAACATGGTGGAAACACTACTAAACACACAACATGGTGGAAACACTACTAAACACACAACATGGTGGAAACACTACTAAACACACAACATGGTGGAAACACTACTAAACACACAACATGGTGGAAACACGACTAAACACACAACATGGTGGAAACACGACTAAACAAACAACATGGTGGAAACACGACTAAACACACAACATGGTGGAAACACGACTAAACACACAACATGGTGGAAACACGACTAAACACACAACATGGTGGAAACACGACTAAACACACAACATGGTGGAAACACGACTAAACACACAACATGGTGGAAACACTACTAAACACACAACATGGTGGAAACACGACTAAACACACAACATGGTGGAAACACGACTAAACACACAACATGGTGGAAACACGACTAAACACACAACATGGTGGAAACACGACTAAACACACAACATGGTGGAAACACGACTAAACACACAACATGGTGGAAACACGACTAAACACACAACATGGTGGAAACACTACTAAACACACAACATGGTGGAAACACTACTAAACACACAACATGGTGGAAACACTACTAAACACACAACATGGTGGAAACACTACTAAACACACAACATGGTGGAAACACTACTAAACACACAACATGGTGGAAACACTACTAAACACACAGCATGGTGGAAACACTACTAAACACACAACATGGTGGAAACACTACTAAACACACAACATGGTGGAAACACTAATAAACACACAACATGGTGGAAACACTACTAAACACACAACATGGTGGAAACACTACTAAACACACAACATGGTGGAAACACTACTAAACACACAACATGGTGGAAACACTACTAAACACACAACATGGTGGAAACACTAATAAACACACAACATGGTGGAAACACTACTAAACACACAACATGGTGGAAACACTACTAAACACACAACATGGTGGAAACACGACTAAACACACAACATGGTGGAAACACGACTAAACACACAACATGGTGGAAACACGACTAAACACACAACATGGTGGAAACACTACTAAACACACAACATGGTGGAAACACTACTAAACACACAACATGGTGGAAACACTACTAAACACACAACATGGTGGAAACACTACTAAACACACAACATGGTGGAAACACTACTAAACACACAACATGGTGGAAACACTACTAAACACACAACATGGTGGAAACACTACTAAACACACAACATGGTGGAAACACTACTAAACACACAACATGGTGGAAACACTACTAAACACACAACATGGTGGAAACACTACTAAACACACAACATGGTGGAAACACTACTAAACACACAACATGGTGGAAACACTACTAAACACACAACATGGTGGAAACACTACTAAACACACAACATGGTGGAAACACTACTAAACACACAACATGGTGGAAACACTACTAAACACACAACATGGTGGAAACACTACTAAACACACAGCATGGTGGAAACACTACTAAACACACAGCATGGTGGAAACACTACTAAACACACAGCATGGTGGAAACACTAATAAACACACAACATGGTGGAAACACTACTAAACACACAGCATGGTGGAAACACGACTAAACACACAACATGGTGGAAACACTACTAAACACACAACATGGTGGAAACACGACTAAACACACAACATGGTGGAAACACGACTAAACACACAACATGGTGGAAACACTACTAAACACACAGCATGGTGGAAACACGACTAAACACACAACATGGTGGAAACACGACTAAACACACAACATGGTGGAAACACGACTAAACACACAACATGGTGGAAACACTACTAAACACACAGCATGGTGGAAACACGACTAAACACACAACATGGTGGAAACACGACTAAACACACAACATGGTGGAAACACGACTAAACACACAACATGGTGGAAACACGACTAAACACACAACATGGTGGAAACACTACTAAACACACAACATGGTGGAAACACTACTAAACACACAACATGGTGGAAACACTACTAAACACACAACATGGTGGAAACACTACTAAACACACAACATGGTGGAAACACTACTAAACACACAACATGGTGGAAACACTACTAAACACACAACATGGTGGAAACACTACTAAACACACAACATGGTGGAAACACTACTAAACACACAACATGGTGGAAACACTACTAAACACACAACATGGTGGAAACACTACTAAACACACAACATGGTGGAAACACTACTAAACACACAACATGGTGGAAACACTACTAAACACACAACATGGTGGAAACACTACTAAACACACAACATGGTGGAAACACTACTAAACACACAACATGGTGGAAACACTACTAAACACACAACATGGTGGAAACACTACTAAACACACAACATGGTGGAAACACTACTAAACACACAACATGGTGGAAACACGACTAAACACACAACATGGTGGAAACACGACTAAACACACAACATGGTGGAAACACGACTAAACACACAACATGGTGGAAACACTACTAAACACACAACATGGTGGAAACACTACTAAACACACAACATGGTGGAAACACGACTAAACACACAACATGGTGGAAACACTACTAAACACACAACATGGTGGAAACACTACTAAACACACAACATGGTGGAAACACGACTAAACACACAACATGGTGGAAACACTACTAAACACACAACATGGTGGAAACACTACTAAACACACAACATGGTGGAAACACTACTAAACACACAACATGGTGGAAACACTACTAAACACACAACATGGTGGAAACACTACTAAACACACAACATGGTGGAAACACTACTAAACACACAACATGGTGGAAACACTACTAAACACACAACATGGTGGAAACACTACTAAACACACAACATGGTGGAAACACTACTAAACACACAACATGGTGGAAACACTACTAAACACACAACATGGTGGAAACACTACTAAACACACAACATGGTGGAAACACTACTAAACACACAACATGGTGGAAACACTACTAAACACACAACATGGTGGAAACACTACTAAACACACAACATGGTGGAAACACTACTAAACACACAACATGGTGGAAACACTACTAAACACACAACATGGTGGAAACACTACTAAACACACAACATGGTGGAAACACTACTAAACACACAACATGGTGGAAACACTACTAAACACACAACATGGTGGAAACACTACTAAACACACAACATGGTGGAAACACTACTAAACACACAACATGGTGGAAACACTACTAAACACACAACATGGTGGAAACACGACTAAACACACAACATGGTGGAAACACACTAAACACACAACATGGTGGAAACACGACTAAACACACAACATGGTGGAAACACTACTAAACACACAACATGGTGGAAACACTACTAAACACACAACATGGTGGAAACACTACTAAACACACAACATGGTGGAAACACTACTAAACACACAACATGGTGGAAACACTACTAAACACACAACATGGTGGAAACACTACTAAACACACAACATGGTGGAAACACTACTAAACACACAACATGGTGGAAACACTACTAAACACACAACATGGTGGAAACACTACTAAACACACAACATGGTGGAAACACTACTAAACACACAACATGGTGGAAACACTACTAAACACACAACATGGTGGAAACACTACTAAACACACAACATGGTGGAAACACTACTAAACACACAACATGGTGGAAACACTACTAAACACACAACATGGTGGAAACACTACTAAACACACAACATGGTGGAAACACTACTAAACACACAACATGGTGGAAACACTACTAAACACACAACATGGTGGAAACACTACTAAACACACAACATGGTGGAAACACTACTAAACACACAACATGGTGGAAACACTACTAAACACACAACATGGTGGAAACACTACTAAACACACAACATGGTGGAAACACTACTAAACACACAACATGGTGGAAACACTACTAAACACACAACATGGTGGAAACACGACTAAACACACAACATGGTGGAAACACTACTAAACACACAACATGGTGGAAACACGACTAAACACACAACATGGTGGAAACACGACTAAACACACAACATGGTGGAAACACTACTAAACACACAACATGGTGGAAACACTACTAAACACACAACATGGTGGAAACACGACTAAACACACAACATGGTGGAAACACTACTAAACACACAACATGGTGGAAACACGACTAAACACACAACATGGTGGAAACACTACTAAACACACAACATGGTGGAAACACTACTAAACACACAACATGGTGGAAACACTACTAAACACACAACATGGTGGAAACACTACTAAACACACAACATGGTGGAAACACTACTAAACACACAACATGGTGGAAACACTACTAAACACACAACATGGTGGAAACACTACTAAACACACAACATGGTGGAAACACTACTAAACACACAACATGGTGGAAACACTACTAAACACACAACATGGTGGAAACACTACTAAACACACAACATGGTGGAAACACTACTAAACACACAACATGGTGGAAACACTACTAAACACACAACATGGTGGAAACACTACTAAACACACAACATGGTGGAAACACTACTAAACACACAACATGGTGGAAACACTACTAAACACACAACATGGTGGAAACACTACTAAACACACAACATGGTGGAAACACTACTAAACACACAACATGGTGGAAACACTACTAAACACACAACATGGTGGAAACACTACTAAACACACAACATGGTGGAAACACTACTAAACACACAACATGGTGGAAACACTACTAAACACACAACATGGTGGAAACACTACTAAACACACAACATGGTGGAAACACTACTAAACACACAACATGGTGGAAACACTACTAAACACACAACATGGTGGAAACACTACTAAACACACAACATGGTGGAAACACTACTAAACACACAACATGGTGGAAACACTACTAAACACACAACATGGTGGAAACACTACTAAACACACAACATGGTGGAAACACTACTAAACACACAACATGGTGGAAACACTACTAAACACACAACATGGTGGAAACACTACTAAACACACAACATGGTGGAAACACTACTAAACACACAACATGGTGGAAACACTACTAAACACACAACATGGTGGAAACACTACTAAACACACAACATGGTGGAAACACTACTAAACACACAACATGGTGGAAACACTACTAAACACACAACATGGTGGAAACACTACTAAACACACAACATGGTGGAAACACTACTAAACACACAACATGGTGGAAACACTACTAAACACACAACATGGTGGAAACACTACTAAACACACAACATGGTGGAAACACTACTAAACACACAACATGGTGGAAACACTACTAAACACACACAACATGGTGGAAACACTACTAAACACACAACATGGTGGAAACACTACTAAACACACAACATGGTGGAAACACTACTAAACACACAACATGGTGGAAACACTACTAAACACACAACATGGTGGAAACACTACTAAACACACAACATGGTGGAAACACTACTAAACACACAACATGGTGGAAACACTACTAAACACACAACATGGTGGAAACACTACTAAACACACAACATGGTGGAAACACTACTAAACACACAACATGGTGGAAACACTACTAAACACACAACATGGTGGAAACACTACTAAACACACAACATGGTGGAAACACTACTAAACACACAACATGGTGGAAACACTACTAAACACACAACATGGTGGAAACACTACTAAAAATACAACATGGTGGAAACACTACTAAACACACAACATGGTGGAAACACTACTAAACACACAACATGGTGGAAACACTACTAAACACACAACATGGTGGAAACACTACTAAACACACAACATGGTGGAAACACTACTAAACACACAACATGGTGGAAACACTACTAAACACACAACATGGTGGAAACACTACTAAACACACAACATGGTGGAAACACTACTAAACACACAACATGGTGGAAACACTACTAAACACACAACATGGTGGAAACACTACTAAACACACAACATGGTGGAAACACTACTAAACACACAACATGGTGGAAACACTACTAAACACACAACATGGTGGAAACACTACTAAACACACAACATGGTGGAAACACTACTAAACACACAACATGGTGGAAACACTACTAAACACACAACATGGTGGAAACACTACTAAACACACAACATGGTGGAAACACTACTAAACACACAACATGGTGGAAACACTACTAAACACACAACATGGTGGAAACACTACTAAACACACAACATGGTGGAAACACTACTAAACACACAACATGGTGGAAACACTACTAAACACACAACATGGTGGAAACACTACTAAACACACAACATGGTGGAAACACTACTAAACACACAACATGGTGGAAACACTACTAAACACACAACATGGTGGAAACACTACTAAACACACAACATGGTGGAAACACTACTAAACACACAACATGGTGGAAACACTACTAAACACACACAACATGGTGGAAACACTACTAAACACACAACATGGTGGAAACACTACTAAACACACAACATGGTGGAAACACTACTAAACACACAACATGGTGGAAACACTACTAAACACACAACATGGTGGAAACACTACTAAACACACAACATGGTGGAAACACTACTAAACACACAACATGGTGGAAACACTACTAAACACACAACATGGTGGAAACACTACTAAACACACAACATGGTGGAAACACGACTAAACACACAACATGGTGGAAACACTACTAAACACACAACATGGTGGAAACACTACTAAACACACAACATGGTGGAAACACTACTAAACACACAACATGGTGGAAACACTACTAAACACACAACATGGTGGAAACACTACTAAACACACAACATGGTGGAAACACTACTAAACACACAACATGGTGGAAACACTACTAAACACACAACATGGTGGAAACACTACTAAACACACAACATGGTGGAAACACTACTAAACACACAACATGGTGGAAACACTACTAAACACACAACATGGTGGAAACACTACTAAACACACAACATGGTGGAAACACTACTAAACACACAACATGGTGGAAACACTAATAAACACACAACATGGTGGAAACACTACTAAACACACAACATGGTGGAAACACTACTAAACACACAACATGGTGGAAACACTACTAAACACACAACATGGTGGAAACACTACTAAACACACAACATGGTGGAAACACTACTAAACACACAACATGGTGGAAACACTACTAAACACACAACATGGTGGAAACACTACCTAAACACACAACATGGTGGAAACACTACTAAACACACAACATGGTGGAAACACTACTAAACACACAACATGGTGGAAACACTACTAAACACACAACATGGTGGAAACACTACTAAACACACAACATGGTGGAAACACTACTAAACACACAACATGGTGGAAACACTACTAAACACACACACATGGTGGAAACACTACTAAACACACAACATGGTGGAAACACTACTAAACACACAACATGGTGGAAACACTACTAAACACACAACATGGTGGAAACACTACTAAACACACAACATGGTGGAAACACTACTAAACACACAACATGGTGGAAACACTACTAAACACACAACATGGTGGAAACACTACTAAACACACAACATGGTGGAAACACTACTAAACACACAACATGGTGGAAACACTACTAAACACACAACATGGTGGAAACACTACTAAACACACAACATGGTGGAAACACTACTAAACACACAACATGGTGGAAACACTACTAAACACACAACATGGTGGAAACACTACTAAACACACAACATGGTGGAAACACTACTAAACACACACACATGGTGGAAACACTACTAAACACACAACATGGTGGAAACACTACTAAACACACAACATGGTGGAAACACTACTAAACACACAACATGGTGGAAACACTACTAAACACACAACATGGTGGAAACACAACTAAACACACAACATGGTGGAAACACTACTAAACACACAACATGGTGGAAACACTACTAAACACACAACATGGTGGAAACACTACTAAACACACAACATGGTGGAAACACTACTAAACACACAACATGGTGGAAACACTACTAAACACACAACATGGTGGAAACACTACTAAACACACAAACATGGTGGAAACACTACTAAACACACAACATGGTGGAAACACTACTAAACACACAACATGGTGGAAACACTACTAAACACACAACATGGTGGAAACACTACTAAACACACAACATGGTGGAAACACTACTAAACACACAACATGGTGGAAACACTACTAAACACACAACATGGTGGAAACACTACTAAACACACAACATGGTGGAAACACTACTAAACACACAACATGGTGGAAACACTACTAAACACACAACATGGTGGAAACACTACTAAACACACAACATGGTGGAAACACTACTAAACACACAACATGGTGGAAACACTACTAAACACACAACATGGTGGAAACACTACTAAACACACAACATGGTGGAAACACTACTAAACACACAACATGGTGGAAACACTACTAAACACACAACATGGTGGAAACACTACTAAACACACAACATGGTGGAAACACTACTAAACACACAACATGGTGGAAACACTACTAAACACACAACATGGTGGAAACACTACTAAACACACAACATGGTGGAAACACTACTAAACACACAACATGGTGGAAACACTACTAAACACACAACATGGTGGAAACACTACTAAACACACAACATGGTGGAAACACTACTAAACACACAACATGGTGGAAACACTACTAAACACACAACATGGTGGAAACACTACTAAACACACAACATGGTGGAAACACTACTAAACACACAACATGGTGGAAACACTACTAAACACACAACATGGTGGAAACACTACTAAACACACAACATGGTGGAAACACTACTAAACACACAACATGGTGGAAACACTACTAAACACACAACATGGTGGAAACACTACTAAACACACAACATGGTGGAAACACTACTAAACACACAACATGGTGGAAACACTACTAAACACACAGCATGGTGGAAACACTACTAAACACACAACATGGTGGAAACACTACTAAACACACAGCATGGTGGAAACACTACTAAACACACAACATGGTGGAAACACTACTAAACACACAACATGGTGGAAACACTACTAAACACACAACATGGTGGAAACACGACTAAACACACAACATGGTGGAAACACTACTAAACACACAGCATGGTGGAAACACTACTAAACACACAACATGGTGGAAACACTACTAAACACACAACATGGTGGAAACACGACTAAACACACAACATGGTGGAAACACTACTAAACACACAGCATGGTGGAAACACGACTAAACACACAACATGGTGGAAACACTACTAAACACACAACATGGTGGAAACACTACTAAACACACAACATGGTGGAAACACTACTAAACACACAACATGGTGGAAACACTACTAAACACACAACATGGTGGAAACACTACTAAACACACAACATGGTGGAAACACTACTAAACACACAACATGGTGGAAACACTACTAAACACACAACATGGTGGAAACACTACTAAACACACAACATGGTGGAAACACTACTAAACACACAACATGGTGGAAACACTACTAAACACACAACATGGTGGAAACACTACTAAACACACAACATGGTGGAAACACTACTAAACACACAACATGGTGGAAACACTACTAAACACACAACATGGTGGAAACACTACTAAACACACAACATGGTGGAAACACTACTAAACACACAACATGGTGGAAACACTACTAAACACACAACATGGTGGAAACACTACTAAACACACAACATGGTGGAAACACGACTAAACACACAACATGGTGGAAACACTACTAAACACACAACATGGTGGAAACACGACTAAACACACAACATGGTGGAAACACGACTAAACACACAACATGGTGGAAACACTACTAAACACACAACATGGTGGAAACACTACTAAACACACAACATGGTGGAAACACTACTAAACACACAACATGGTGGAAACACTACTAAACACACAACATGGTGGAAACACTACTAAACACACAACATGGTGGAAACACTACTAAACACACAACATGGTGGAAACACTACTAAACACACAACATGGTGGAAACACTACTAAACACACAACATGGTGGAAACACTACTAAACACACAACATGGTGGAAACACTACTAAACACACAACATGGTGGAAACACTACTAAACACACAACATGGTGGAAACACTACTAAACACACAACATGGTGGAAACACTACTAAACACACAACATGGTGGAAACACTACTAAACACACAACATGGTGGAAACACTACTAAACACACAACATGGTGGAAACACTACTAAACACACAACATGGTGGAAACACTACTAAACACACAACATGTTGGAAACACTACTAAACACACAACATGGTGGAAACACTACTAAACACACAACATGGTGGAAACACTACTAAACACACAACATGGTGGAAACACTACTAAACACACAACATGGTGGAAACACTACTAAACACACAACATGGTGGAAACACTACTAAACACACAACATGGTGGACACACTACTAAACACACAACATGGTGGAAACACTACTAAACACACAACATGGTGGAAACACTACTAAACACACAACATGGTGGACACACTACTAAACACACAACATGGTGGAAACACTACTAAACACACAACATGGTGGAAACACTACTAAACACACAGCATGGTGGAAACACTACTAAACACACAGCATGGTGGAAACACTACTAAACACACAGCATGGTGGAAACACTACTAAACACACAACATGGTGGAAACACTACTAAACACACAACATGGTGGAAACACTACTAAACACACAACATGGTGGAAACACTACTAAACACACAACATGGTGGAAACACTACTAAACACACAACATGGTGGAAACACTACTAAACACACAACATGGTGGAAACACTACTAAACACACAACATGGTGGAAACACTACTAAACACACAACATGGTGGAAACACTACTAAACACACAGCATGGTGGAAACACGACTAAACACACAGCATGGTGGAAACACGACTAAACACACAACATGGTGGAAACACGACTAAACACACAACATGGTGGAAACACGACTAAACACACAGCATGGTGGAAACACGACTAAACACACAGCATGGTGGAAACACTACTAAACACACAACATGGTGGAAACACTACTAAACACACAACATGGTGGAAACACTACTAAACACACAACATGGTGGAAACACTACTAAACACACAACATGGTGGAAACACTACTAAACACACAACATGGTGGAAACACTACTAAACACACAACATGGTGGAAACACTACTAAACACACAACATGGTGGAAACACTAATAAACACACAACATGGTGGAAACACTACTAAACACACAACATGGTGGAAACACTACTAAACACACAACATGGTGGAAACACTACTAAACACACAACATGGTGGAAACACTACTAAACACACAACATGGTGGAAACACTACTAAACACACAACATGGTGGAAACACTACTAAACACACAACATGGTGGAAACACTACTAAACACACAACATGGTGGAAACACTACTAAACACACAACATGGTGGAAACACTACTAAACACACAACATGGTGGAAACACTACTAAACACACAACATGGTGGAAACACTACTAAACACACAACATGGTGGAAACACTACTAAACACACAACATGGTGGAAACACTACTAAACACACAACATGGTGGAAACACTACTAAACACACAACATGGTGGAAACACTACTAAACACACAACATGGTGGAAACACGACTAAACACACAACATGGTGGAAACACTACTAAACACACAACATGGTGGAAACACTACTAAACACACAACATGGTGGAAACACGACTAAACACACAACATGGTGGAAACACTACTAAACACACAACATGGTGGAAACACGACTAAACACACAACATGGTGGAAACACGACTAAACACACAACATGGTGGAAACACTACTAAACACACAACATGGTGGAAACACTACTAAACACACAACATGGTGGAAACACTACTAAACACACAACATGGTGGAAACACTACTAAACACACAACCTGGTGGAAACACTACTAAACACACAACATGGTGGAAACACTACTAAACACACAACATGGTGGAAACACTACTAAACACACAACATGGTGGAAACACTACTAAACACACAACATGGTGGAAACACTACTAAACACACAACATGGTGGAAACACTACTAAACACACAACATGGTGGACACACTACTAAACACACAACATGGTGGAAACACTACTAAACACACAACATGGTGGAAACACTACTAAACACACAACATGGTGGACACACTACTAAACACACAACATGGTGGAAACACTACTAAACACACAACATGGTGGAAACACTACTAAACACACAACATGGTGGAAACACTACTAAACACACAACATGGTGGAAACACTAATAAACACACAACATGGTGGAAACACTACTAAACACACAACATGGTGGAAACACAAATAAAGACACAACATGGTGTAAACACTACTAAACACACAACATGGTGGAAACACTACTAAACACACAACATGGTGGAAACACTACTAAACACACAACATGGTGGAAACACTACTAAACACACAACATGGTGGAAACACTACTAAACACACAACATGGTGGAAACACTACTAAACACACAACATGGTGGAAACACTACTAAACACACAACATGGTGGAAACACTACTAAACACACAACATGGTGGAAACACTACTAAACACACAACATGGTGGAAACACTACTAAACACACAACATGGTGGAAACACTACTGAACACACAACATGGTGGAAACACTTCTAAACACACAACATGGTGGAAACACTACTAAACACACAACATGGTGGAAACACTACTAAACACACAACATGGTGGAAACACTACTAAACACACAACATGGTGGAAACACTACTAAACACACAACATGGTGGACACACTACTAAACACACAACATGGTGGAAACACTAATAAACACACAACATGGTGGAAACACTACTAAACACACAACATGGTGGAAACACAAATAAAGACACAACATGGTGGAAACACTACTAAACACACAACATGGTGGAAACACTACTAAACACACAACATGGTGGAAACACTACTAAACACACAACATGGTGGAAACACTACTAAACACACAACATGGTGGAAACACTACTAAACACACAACATGGTGGAAACACTACTAAACACACAACATGGTGGAAACACTACTAAACACACAACATGGTGGAAACACTACTAAACACACAACATGGTGGAAACACTACTAAACACACAACATGGTGGAAACACTACTAAACACACAACATGGTGGAAACACTACTAAACACACAACATGGTGGAAACACTACTAAACACACAACATGGTGGAAACACTACTAAACACACAACATGGTGGAAACACTAATAAACACACAACATGGTGGAAACACGACTAAACACACAACATGGTGGAAACACTACTAAACACACAACATGGTGGAAACACTACTAAACACACAACATGGTGGAAACACTGAAACACACAACATGGTGGAAACACTACTAAACACACAACATGGTGGAAACACTACTAAACACACAACATGGTGGAAACACTACTAAACACACAACATGGTGGAAACACTACTAAACACACAACATGGTGGAAACACTACTAAACACACAACATGGTGGAAACACTACTAAACACACAACATGGTGGAAACACTACTAAACACACAACATGGTGGAAACACTACTAAACACACAACATGGTGGAAACACTACTAAACACACAACATGGTGGAAACACTTCTAAACACACAACATGGTGGAAACACTACTAAACACACAACATGGTGGAAACACTACTAAACACACAACATGGTGGAAACACTACTAAACACACAACATGGTGGAAACACTACTAAACACACAACATGGTGGAAACACTACTAAACACACAACATGGTGGAAACACTAATAAACACACAACATGGTGGAAACACTACTAAACACACAACATGGTGGAAACACTACTAAACACACAACATGGTGGAAACACTACTAAACACACAACATGGTGGAAACACTACTAAACACACAACATGGTGGAAACACTTCTAAACACACAACATGGTGGAAACACTACTAAACACACAACATGGTGGAAACACTACTAAACACACAACATGGTGGAAACACTACTAAACACACAACATGGTGGAAACACTACTAAACACACAACATGGTGGAAACACTACTAAACACACAACATGGTGGAAACACTACTAAACACACAACATGGTGGAAACACTACTAAACACACAACATGGTGGAAACACTACTAAACACACAACATGGTGGAAACACTACTAAACACACAACATGGTGGAAACACTGAAACACACAACATGGTGGAAACACTACTAAACACACAACATGGTGGAAACACTACTAAACACACAACATGGTGGAAACACTACTAAACACACAACATGGTGGAAACACTACTAAACACACAACATGGTGGAAACACTACTAAACACACAACATGGTGGAAACACTACTAAACACACAACATGGTGGAAACACTACTAAACACACAACATGGTGGAAACACTACTAAACACACAACATGGTGGAAACACTACTAAACACACAACATGGTGGAAACACTACTAAACACACAACATGGTGGAAACACTACTAAACACACAACATGGTGGAAACACTACTAAACACACAACATGGTGGAAACACTACTAAACACACAACATGGTGGAAACACACAACTCATCTTTGCATCTGTTCTCTCACAAAACCAATTTAGGCATCGCATCCCTCCCCTGGCACACCCCCAATATCAACCCCGCTACACACTGTAACCAAGCAGAGCCACACACACACACACACACACACACAGGCACATGGACACACACACACACACCACCACCGTTTAGGATGTATGGCTCTCTGTAAATCAAGTGGCCATCTGTGGATGGTGGGGGGTGTGGTGTGTGTGTGTGTGTGTGTGTGTGTGTGTGTGTGTGTCTCTGCCTCTGCTCCAGATGTAACATTGCGTCAAGGTTGGTGGGAACGAGGGCATTGGTGGATCTGGAGGGGTGTGTGGGATGGGGTGGATAGGTTCAGAGGGGCCAATGGGGAGGAAGTGGAGGACCTTGAACTAGGAGAGAGAGAGAGAGAGAGAGAGAGCGAGAGAGAGAGAGAGAGAGAGAGAGAGAAAGGGGGGACTGGAGGACAGAAAAGAGAGAGAGGCTGTCGTGCCGTGGCCCGGGAAGAGGAGGACAGAGGGAGAGAGAGAGAGAGAGAGAGAGAGAGAGAGAGAGAGAGAGAGAGAGAGAGAGAGAGAATGAATGAATGGGTAAACAAACTTTCTTTGGTCCTTTACCAGGAGGGGAGGGAGGGAGAGAAGAGGGATAGGAGAGGAGGGGAGCCGGTTGGCCAGGGGAGGGGAGGGCACAGCCATATGGGAGGGTTAGCAGCTGACGTATGAAGTATCAATAGTCAGCCCTACTCTACTCAGAGCCACACACACACACTGCTTGTGAGAGAGAGAGAGGGCGGAAGAGAGAGAGAGAGGGCACCTTGGCTGGGCTTGTCGTCACCACCGGGACAAACACTGTCAAACCCTAACATTTACAGCAACTCATTAGTTAGAGTGGTGGTGAGGGGAGGGAGGGAGGGAGGGAGGAGGATCAGCTTGTTTACATTCACCTCCCAGGCCCTGAGTGACAGACTGGGACCAGATATCGAACCGTATTTTCAGACTATTTTTGGGGGGGGAACAGCTCGTGAGAGAGAGAGGATGACAGTGGGGTAATAAAAGAGAGCGGTTGCCAGATCTGGACCGATGCCGACACTCTAGACGTGTGTTCCTGGAGGCTGCGGTATTACCGCTGCAGACCAGCCAGGCCACAGGCAGGCTTTTCAACACAACTGACCATTTTTGTTGCCAAGTAATAATCATTCGGCCCCCCCCCAAAAAAAGAACCTAATTTAGACTGGCTCACTGTGCTAAAGATGGACCAGCCCATTTGGCATTTGCCCAAATTGCCCCTATTGCCAGTCTGTTTAGTCCCTTGTACGGTAGGATGAACGGGGATGCTTTACCGGTTTGTTGTCACTAATTTACCAACGGTTGTCGTGACAACAATCTACCTTTTTTTGTTCCATGAGAAATGAAAAGATTGGAGTGGTTTGATGTAAACATCTGGCGTTTCCCCTTTGATAAAGAAGTTACTTTCTGACAAATTCTCCTCCAATAGAAATCAACATCAGTTTATGTTTTTCTTCAAAGGCCCTTCGTGATGAGTAATATGATGTCAAATGCATCAACACAGAGGAAGAGTCCCAAATGGTACCCTATTCCCTGTATAGTTCTTATGGGTCCTGGTCAAAGGCAGTGTGATATGTAGGGAGTAAGGTACCATTTGGTTTTGCATGCAAAGCGTGATATTGTTGTTTCATTTATTCACATTGCCAATGCCAGATGCACGTTTTTTTTTTATTTCCATTGGTTATGATTCGAGCTGCCATTCTTCTGAAGGTAATGTTTTCTGGTGCTTGAAAAATTACAGACAAAACATTCATATAACCGACCAGCGGCGTACAAAACAAGCAAAGCCAAAGTTAGATGTTTAGTCCCCTTTTCTGAAACATTTACAAAGAAACATGGAATAAAAAGAGCTTGGGGTTGTATTAAGAGCAGCTAATGTTATGACTCTGTGTTGGTGATTAACGGTCTAGTCTCTCTGTCAGAAGAGCAGAGTGTGCTTTGTCACGGAGATGTATTGTCGGCGGCAAAAAAAGTTTTGCAGGTTGTTAGGATTTTATATCATCCATTTTGATGGACGATTATAGAGAAGCAGGAAGAGCTTTTCAAGCCATAAATCGAGGCCTCGTCAATTTAAAAGCCTGAGCTGTTTCAACATTTATGTTTACTAATTCTCCTGCTGATGTCATAAAAAGGGGACGGGAAATGTCATCCTACCGCAGCCATAAAGAGGAGCAGAGAGGGAGCAGTAGAGGAGAGGGAGGAGAGAGGGAGGAGAGAGGGAGGAGAGAGGGAGGAGTAGAGGAGAGGGGGGAGAGAGGGAGGAGAGAGGAGAGGGAGGAGAGAGGGAGGAGTAGAGGAGAGGGAGGAGAGAGGGAGGAGAGAGGGAGGAGAGAGGGAGGAGTAGAGGAGAGGGGGAGAGAGGGAGGAGTAGAGGAGAGGGAGGAGAGAGGGAGGAGTAGAGGAGAGGGAGGAGAGAGGGAGGAGAGAGGGAGGACAGAGGGAGGAGAGAGGAAGGAGTAGAGGAGAGGGAGGAGAAGAGGAGAGAGGGGAGAGGGAGGAGAGAGGGAGCAGTAGAGGAGAGGGAGGAGAGAGGGAGGAGAGAGGGAGGAGAGAGGGAGGAGTAGAGGAGAGGGGGGAGAGAGGGAGGAGAAGATGAGAGGGAGGAGAGAGGGAGGAGAGAGGGAGGAGTAGAGGAGAGGGAGGATAGAGGGAGGAGTAGAGGAGAGGGAGGAGAGAGGGAGGAGTAGAGGAGAGGGAGGAGAGAGGGAGCAGTAGAGGGAGCAGTAGAGGAGAGAGGGAGAGAGGGAGGAGAGAGGGAGGAGTAGAGGAGAGGGAGGAGTAGAGGAGAGGGAGGAGAGAGGGAGGGGTAGAGGAGAGGGAGGAGTAGAGGAGAGGGAGGAGAGAGGGAGGAGTAGAGGAGAGGGAGGAGAGAGGGAGCAGTAGAGGAGAGGGAGGAGAGAGGGAGGAGAGAGGGAGGAGTAGAGGGAGGAGTAGAGGAGAGGGAGGAGAGAGGGAGGAGTAGAGGAGAGGGAGGAGAGAGGGAGGAGTAGAGGAGAGGGAGGAGAGAGGGAGGAGAGAGGGAGGAGAGAGGGAGGAGGAGAGGAGAGGGAGGAGAGAGGGAAGAGAGAGGGAGGAGTAGAGGAGAGGGAGGAGAGAGGGAGGAGAGAGGGAGGAGAGAGGAAGGAGTAGAGGGAGGAGTAGAGGAGAGGGAGGAGAGAGGGAGGAGTAGAGGAGAGGGAGTAGAGAGGGAGGAGTAGAGGAGAGGGAGGAGAGAGGCAGGAGAGAGGGAGGAGAGAGGGAGGAGAGAGGGAGGAGAGAGGGATGAGTAGAGGGAGGAGTAGAGGAGAGGGAGGAGAGAGGGAGGAGAGAGGGAGGAGAGAGGGAGGAGTAGAGGAGAGGGAGGAGAGAGGGAGGAGTAGAGGAGAGGGAGGAGAGAGGGAGGAGTAGAGGAGAGGGAGGAGAGAGGGAGGAGTAGAGGAGTGGGAGGAGAGAGGGAGGAGAGAGGGAGGAGTAGAGGAGAGGGAGGAGAGAGGGAGGAGAGAGGGAGGAGAGAGGGAGGAGAGAGGGAGGAGAGAGGGAGGAGTAGAGGGAGGAGTAGAGGAGAGGGAGGAGAGAGGGAGGAGAGAGGGAGGAGAGAGGGAGGAGAGATGGAGGAGAGAGGGAGATGGTTTGTTTTTTCATCGCTCTCTCTCTCTCTGCATGCTGCATATGTAATCGTGTCAGAGGAAAGACACACAGCTACCGTCTGGTTCTATGAACCTGAAATAGGGACTGGGAGTGGATGAGCTGCACACACACACACACACACACACACACACACACACACACACACACACACACACACACACACACACACACACACACACAGTGTAGCATATGAGCTAAAGCAGCTGGGCTGAAGTGAACACTTGTTTTAGTATTCTGGTTGCGTCAACAACATCTCATTCTAATTCTACTCTCTCCTCCTATGTACAGGACCCTGGTAGAATACTAATCTATGATTTGGTTTTGGATGGTTACTTTCCTTCCCAAACAGTTGCTGTTTCTCTCTCTCTCTCTCTCTCTCTCTCTCTCTCTCTCTCTCTCTCTCTCTCTCTCTCTCTCTCTCTCTCTCTCTCTCTCTCTCTCTCTCTCTCTCTCTCTCTCTCTCTCTCTCTCTCTCTCTCTCTCTCTCTCTCTCTCGCTCTCGCTCTCTCTCTCTTTCCACCTCTCCCTCGCTCTCTCTCTCTCTCTCTTGCTCTCGCTCTCGCTCTCTCTCTGTCTTTCCACCTCTCTCTCTCTCTCTCTCTCTCTCTCTCTCTCTCCGCTCTCGCTCTGTCTTTCCACCTCTCCCCCTCTCTCTCTCTCTCTCTTTCTTTCTCTCCATCTCTCTCTCTCTCTAGACAAGACCATTTTCACTCAGTTTGTGATACAGCAGATACACAAAGCCTGATCTCTCCAGGTATCTATTGTTGATACCCACACTGATTAGATTTCATACCTCGTCTCGAAATCTTGTCTCTCGGTTAGGTTCGGCCTATGGCCATTAGAATGTTGTTTAGCTAGATTCAGTTAGGAGAGGAGGAGAGGAGGAGAGGAGAGGAGGAGAGGCAGAGGAGGAGAGGCAGAGGAGGGGAGTGGATGGAGAGTGGTGGGATCGTAGCCTTGTGCTCTGGGCTTTGACCACTACAATACTTTTGACCTTTCAAAACACATTAAAAACCCATCAATTCAAAACCTGAAAAACAGCCCTGACGTCAGCATGGCACTGTCTAGCCAACTCACTGACAATGTATCACATTAACAGATTAATTCACTGTTTATTCAATGTATACAGAGACAAATAATGAACAACACCAAGCGTCTCAGACATAAACAACATGGAGCTAACACCAAGCGTCTCAGATATAAACAACATGGAGCTAACACCAAGCGTCTCAGACATAAACAACATGGAGCTAACACCAAGCGTCTCAGACATAAACAACATGGAGCTAACACCAAGCGTCTCAGACATAAACAACATGACGCTAACACCAAGCGTCTCAGACATAAACAACATGACGCTAACACCAAGCGTGTCAGACGTAAACAACATGACGCTAACACCAAGCGTCTCAGACATAAACAACATGGAGCTAACACCAAGCGTCTCAGATATAAACAACATGGAGCTAACACCAAGCGTCTCAGACATAAACAACATGGAGCTAACACCAAGCGTCTCAGACATAAACAACATGGAGCTAACACCAAGCGTCTCAGACATAAACAACATGACGCTAACACCAAGCGTCTCAGACATAAACAACATGGAGCTAACACCAAGCGTCTCAGACATAAACAACATGGAGCTAACACCAAGCGTCTCAGACATAAACAACATGACGCTAACACCAAGCGTCTCAGACATAAACAACATGACGCTAACACCAAGCGTCTCAGACATAAACAACATGGCGCTAACACCAAGCGTCTCAGACATAAACAACATGACGCTAACACCAAGCGTCTCAGACATAGACAACATGGAGCTAACACCAAGCATCTCAGACATAAACAACATGGAGCTAACACCAAGCGTCTCAGACATAAAACAACATGACGCTAACACCAAGCGTCTCAGACATAAACAACATGACGCTAACACCAAGCGTCTCAGACATAAACAACATGACGCTAACACCAAGCGTCTCAGACATAAACAACATGGAGCTAACACCAAGCGTCTCAGACATAAACAACATGACGCTAACACCAAGCGTCTCAGACATAAACAACATGGAGCTAACACCAAGCGTCTCAGACATAAACAACATGACGCTAACACCAAGCGTCTCAGACATAAACAACATGACGCTAACACCAAGCGTCTCAGACATAAACAACATGGAGCTAACACCAAGCGTCTCAGACATAAACAACATGACGCTAACACCAAGCGTCTCAGACATAAACAACATGACGCTAACACCAAGCGTCTCAGACATAAACAACATGACGCTAACACCAAGCGTCTCAGACATAAACAACATGACGCTAACACCAAGCGTCTCAGACATAAACAACATGACGCTAACACCAAGCGTCTCAGATATAAACAACATGACGCTAACACCAAGCGTCTCAGACATAAACAACATGGAGCTAACACCAAGCGTCTCAGACATAAACAACATGACGCTAACACCAAGCGTCTCAGACATAAACAACATGACGCTAACACCAAGCGTCTCAGATATAAACAACATGACGCTAACACCAAGCGTCTCAGATATAAACAACATGACGCTAACACCAAGCGTCTCAGATATAAACAACATGACGCTAACACCAAGCGTCTCAGACACTAATTGCGTAGAGAGAGTCCGCGGATGAAAAATGGCAGCCGTTGCAGTCGAATTAGACGGCTTTTATATTTCCATCTCATCAATTGATTATCCATCAGTTGTGTAATGCATCGGCGGAGCCTCTCTGAAAAGGTCACCATAAATTCACCGTTGATTAGCCTTTTCCTTTCTACTGTAAACAACATAACCAGACGTTAACTAGTCTCTTCAGGACTGTAAACAACATAACCAGATGTTAACTAGTCTCTTCAGGACTGTAAACAACGTAACCAGACGTTAACTAGTCTCTTCAGGAATGTAAACAACATAACCAGACGTTAACTAGTCTCTTCAGGACTGTAAACAACGTAACCAGACGTTAACTAGTCTCTTCAGGACTGTAAACAACGTAACCAGTCTAGTGAACTAGTCTCTTCAGGACTGTAAACAACATAACCAGACGTTAACTAGTCTCTTCAGGACTGTAAACAACATAACCAGACGTTAACTAGTCTCTTCAGGACTGTAAACAACGTAACCAGTCTAGTGAACTAGTCTCTTCAGGACTGTAAACAACATAACCAGACGTGAACTAGTCTCTTCAGGACTGTAAACAACATAACCAGACGTGAACTAGTCTCTTCAGGACTGTAAACAACGTAACCAGTCTAGTGAACTAGTCTCTTCAGGACTGTAAACAACATAACCAGACGTTAACTAGTCTCTTCAGGACTGTAAACAACATAACCAGACGTTAACTAGTCTCTTCAGGACTGTAAACAACGTAACCAGTCTAGTGAACTAGTCTCTTCAGGACTGTAAACAACATAACCAGACGTTAACTAGTCTCTTCAGGAATGTAAACAACATAACCAGACGTTAACTAGTCTCTTCAGGAATGTAAACAACATAACCAGACGTTAACTAGTCTCTTCAGGACTGTAAACAACGTAACCAGTCTAGTGAACTAGTCTCTTCAGGACTGTAAACAACATAACCAGACGTTAACTAGTCTCTTCAGGACTGTAAACAACGTAACCAGTCTAGTGAACTAGTCTCTTCAGGACTGTAAACAACATAACCAGACGTTAACTAGTCTCTTCAGGACTGTAAACAACATAACCAGTTCCTCTGTTCCTTCCTTCGTGTGTATTCCTTCCATGCCTAGGCTTTAGCTTAGCAGGCTAAGCTGGTGGTGGTGGTGGTGGTGTCCTATATTCCAGTGTCCTAGTTGGACCTCCAGCCTCCTACCCCCCCTGTTCTCCCAGCACGGTGAGCCTGAGCCAGGCCTACAGATTGCTGCACCACACAGACAGACATGTGGAGCCACTTTAAACACTGCTAACTCATTACTGCCTCTCTCATCTGCAACTACAGAACACATATGGTCTCTCTCTCTCTCTCTCTGAAGCAGAACCACAGCCTGTGTTTGAGTGTGTATGTGGTGTGTGTGTGTGTGTGTTGTGGTGTGGTGTGGGGTGTGGGTGTTGTGGTGTGGTGTGGTGTGTGGGGTGTGGGTGTGGTGTGGTGTGTGTGTGGTGTGTGTGGTGTGGGGTGTGGTGTGTGTGGGGTGTGGTGTGTGGTGTGTGTGGGGTGTGGTGTGTGGTGTGGTGTGTGTGGGGTGTGGTGTGTGGTGTGGTGTGTGTGGTGTGTGTGGGGTGTGGTGTCTGTGGTGTGTGGTGTGTGTGGGGTGTGGTGTGTGGTGTGGTGTGTGGGGTGTGGGGTGTGTGGTGTGGTGTGGTGTGTGGGGTGTGGTGTGGTGTGTGTGGTGTGGTGTGTGGGGTGTGGTGTGGTGTGTGTGGGGTGTGGTGTGGTGTGGTGTGTGTGGGGTGTGGGTAGGGTGGGGTGGGATATTCATGCATGTGATTGTGTGTTTGTTTCATCTTTGGTGTGTAAATGTGTTTTTTATGGATCATTTTAGCTTGAACACATTATCATATTAATATTAACACATTATCATATTAATATTAACACATTATCAGTGTGTATTTGTGTGTGGTTTCTTTTGAGTGTGTTTATACGTACAGTTTCTCTGTTTCTGTGTGTGTGTATGTGTGTGTTTCAGTGTTGTGAAACCCTACCATATGTGCCTGCATAGTGTAGTGTGGTGTGTTTCAGTGAGTGATGGTGATATCTCCACGAGGGCCCTTGAAATCAGGCCTTCAGTTCCCTATAACAGTTGAAAGGCCTGCTAGTCTGATTGGAGATTCTTGATAGCTTTCTCGTCTCTCACTAGCTCTCTCGCTCTCTGTTCTCTCACTCTGTCTCTCTCTAGCTCTCCCCTCTCTCTCTCTCTAGCTCCCCCCCCTCTCTCTCTCTCTCAATTCAATTCAATATAGGGTCTTTATTGACATGGGAAACATATGTTTACGTTGCCAAAGCAAGTGAAATAGATCATAAACAATAACTAATAACATAGATAATAAATAAATAATACAAATTAACAGTAAACATAACACTCACAAAAGATCCAAATTAATATGACATTTCATATTATGTCTATATACAGTGTTGTAATGAGCAACTAGTTAAAGTATAAAAAGGGAAAATAAATCAACATAAATATGGGTTGTATTTAC
>NW_025534104.1:102500-107500 GCF_020615455.1 Coregonus clupeaformis | reverse complement strand
CCATTTGGGATACAGTCCCATCAGCCTCTCATCCAGGCAAACAGAACTATCAAATAACAACCTCTCCACCCTCTCCACACTCCCCACCTCCCCCTCTGCTCTCAGGCAATGTTTTAATTTCCTTAGCTTCACCAGAACAAGGTATTTTGTCCACCAAAGAGGGTAATTTGCATAATGGTTAAGTGCTAATAGAAGGTAAAAAAGAGAATCCACTTCTAACTAAGGCAGTTATTTCTGGCAGCAGCTAGTGCTTCGCTTTCTTCATTGAAATGAATTATTTTTCTAATTGTTTTGATATTAAAGGGAGAGGTTATGTCTGCGTGTGTTTGAAGAGAGGTTACATGTCTAATCGTAATGAAGCTTTTATAGGAGAGCGCTTTTTAAACAGGGTACTAGAGAGAGGAAACTGAGAGCGCGTTTTAAACAGGGTACTAGAGAGAGGAAACTGAGAGTGCTTTTTAAACAGGGTATTAGAGAGAGGGAACTGAGAGCGCTTTTTAAACAGGGTACTAGAGAGAGGAAACTGAGAGCGCTTTTTAAACAGGGTACTACAGAGAGGGAATTGAGAGCGCTTTTTAAACAGGGTATTAGAGAGAGGGAACTGAGAGCGCTTTTTAAACAGGGTACTAGAGAGAGGAAACTGAGAGCGCTTTTTAAACAGGGTACTAGAGAGAGGAATCTGAGAGCGCTTTTTGAACAGGGTACTAGAGAGAGGAATCTGAGAGCGCTTTTTAAACAGGGTACTAGAGAGAGGAATCTGAGAGTGCTTTTTAAACAGGGTATTAGAGAGAGGGAATTGAGAGCGCTTTTTAAACAGGGTACTAGAGAGAGGAATCTGAGAGCGCTTTTTAAACAGGGTACTAGAGAGAGGAAACTGAGAGCACTTTTTAAACAGGGTACTAGAGAGAGGAATCTGAGAGCGCTTTTTAAACAGGGTACTAGAGAGAGGAATCTGAGAGTGCTTTTTAAACAGGGTACTAGAGAGAGGAATCTGAGAGCGCTTTTTAAACAGGGTACTAGAGAGAGGAATCTGAGAGCGCTTTTTAAACAGGGTACTAGAGAGAGGAATCTGAGAGCGCTTTTAAAACAGGGTACTAGAGAGAGGAATCGGAGAGCGCTTTTTAAACAGGGTACTAGAGAGAGGTATCTGAGAGCGCTTTTTAAACAGGGTACTAGAGAGAGGGAACTGAGAGCACTTTTTAAACAGGGTACCAGAGAGAGGAATCTGAGAGCGCTTTTAAAACAGGGTACTCGAGAGAGGGAACTGAGAGCGCTTTTTAAACAGGGTACTAGCGAGAGGAAACTGAGAGCGCTTTTTAAACAGGGTACTAGAGAGAGGAAACTGAGAGCACTTTTTAAACAGGGTACTAGAGAGAGGTTTCTGAGTGCGCTTTTTAAACAGGGTACTAGAGAGAGGAATCTGAGAGCGCTTTTTAAACAGGGTTCTAGAGAGAATAATCTGAGAGCGCTTTTTAAACAGGGTACTAGCGAGAGGAAACTGAGAGCACTCTTTAAAAAGGCAAGGCAAACTCTTACTCTATGGGGCTCTGGTCAAAATTAGTGCACTAAATAGGGAATAGGGTGCCATTTGGGCCACATAAGTGTTTACTACACTGGGAGAGGGAGGATATGAGGTAATGAAGAAATAACCACATAAGTGTTTACTACCCTGGGAGAGGGGGGATATGAGGGAATGAAGAAATAAATGAATATTTTGATTTATTATTTATTCTCAACAGAACTTTTAACATCAAACTTCTCTATCTCTCTCTCTCTCTCGCTCTCTCTCGCTCTCGCGCTCTGTCTCTTTCTCTCTCTCTCTCTCTCTCCTGTGTCTCTCTCTCTCCCCATCAGTGGAAGCTCCTCAGAGGAGGAAGATGAGGACCATCCTCCTCAGTGAATTTCAGAAATAAATAAATAGTGAAACATTAGAAAAGTTATCATTTTTAGATAAAACTATACTAAACATATTCATGTCATCAAATAATTGATTAAAACACCCTGTTTTGCAATGAAGGTCTATAGTAGCCTCAAAAGCACTCTGTAGGGTAGCACCATGGTGTAGCCGGAGGACAGCTAGCTTCCGTCCTCCTCTGGGTACATTGACTTCAATACAAACCTAGGAGGCTCATGGTTCTCACGCCATTCCATAGACTAACACAGTAATTATGACAACTTCTGTAGGACATCCTCCAACCTATCAGAGCTCTTGCAACATGAACTGGCATGTTGTCCACCCGATCAGAGAATGAATCTTGTAGCTAGCTAGTTTAGCCTACTCAAACACCCAGTTCAAACAGAGAGGGATGCTATGTTAGCTAGCTGGCTATGGCTATCCAACACCGGAACTCTTTCAAGTCAAGGTAAGCTTTTGGTTTTATTAATTTATTGCCACCGGGGCCCGCCGGTGTAACTGCTAAACTGCTATCTGCTGACTGTACACTGTACTGCATGACCGTAGCGGGTTTACTAATGAGTTAGTTCTAGTAGCTATGTTGACTATGACGTTTGCTAATATACAGACAGCTGATGTGTTGTGCACTGAAGTCCACAAGCGACGGGAAAAGGTTAAGAGGAGGAATCAAAGTGATCATGCTGTTTGTATGTCTCCTGAGTGGCTCAGGGGTGTAGCTGTGCCACTAGAGATCCTGGTTCGAATCCAGGCTCTGTCGTAGCAGGCCGCGACCGGGAGACCCATGGGGCGGCGCACAATTGGCCCAGCGTCGTCCAGGGTAGGGGAGGGAATGGCCGGCAGGGATGTAGCTCAGTTGGTAGAGCATGGCGTTTGCAACGCCAGGGTTGTGGGTTCGATTCCCACGGGGGGGCCAGTATGAAAATGTATGCACTCACTTAACTGTAAGTCACTCTGGATATGAGCGTCTGCTAAATGACTAAAATGTAAATATATGTGGCTGCTATGAAAGTGAACTGCGGTTGCGGTGTATTCATTCCGCCGATTCTGTTGAAAAAAAACGGTTTCTTAAACGGAAGCAAACCAAATGAAATGGGGATAAACACACCTGAATGTTTCCAATGAAAACTCTCGTTTGCAACTGTTGCACTTATGATTGCACCCTAGATCAGCTAGATGCAGGCGAGAGTGTGCAAGGCAGTAGTCACCTTGATTACTCAAATGTTTCTCTTGACCTGTGCATCTACGTTGTAAGCTTTCATTCATAGCCTAGGTTGTAGCCCCCTCATGATGGGTGTAGGGAACATTATAGTATCATGTAGTAGCCTAAACCTAGCCATGTTACATTGAGCTGGGTGAGTGGAAAATGAATGACAGTCCTCCAATATGCTGTAATAGAAATATGGCTGTGCTCATTAGAATAATGATCGTCCTCCCTCATCTTAAACGGCACTGACCTCCACTGCTCTCAATCACCCCCACTCTTCCTCTCTCTCTCTCTCTCTCTCTCTCTCTTTCTCTCTCTCTCTCTCTCTCTCTCTCTCTCTCTCTCTCTCTCTCTCTCTCTCTCTCTCTCGTGTCTGTCTGTCTGCGTTTAAGGAGCCTCCTGTCCTCTCCTCTCCTCCTCTCCTCCTCTCCTCCCCTCCTCCTCTCCTTCTCCCCTCCTCCTCTCCTCCTCTCCTCCTCCCCCTCTCCTCCTCTCTTCCCCTCCTCTCCTCCCTCTCCTCCTCCTCCTCTCCTCCTCCTCCTCTCCTCCTCTCTTCCCCTCCTCTCCTTCCTCCCCTCCTTCCTCCTCCCCTCCTCCTCTCCTCCTCTCCTCTCCTTCCCCTGAGTTTCTGTGTGACTTCCATCCCTCCATGACAGAGAGCCACACAAACACAGAGAAGGAGCCAAAGGAGCTTCTGATTGAAGACTCTCATCTGTCATCTGGATGTTTCGTAGCGTCGCCAGCCCACACACACACACACACACACACACACACACACACACACACACACACACACACACACACACACACACACCACTCTCTGCCACCAGCCCAGACATCACAGTGGCATGCACAGGGGCTGTTGTGGGGCCTAATCAGGATGGGTTTTGTGGCACAGCCTCTGAGTGGCAACGCTATCTCAATGGGCATTTACAGGATTTAACCATCTGGCCTGGGCATAGCTGCCTATCACCTCACCCATGACTGGGGGCTGGGGGCTGGGGCTGGGGGCTGGGACTGGGGCTGAGGCTGCATGGGGCTAGGGCTGGGGGCTGGGGGCTGGGGGCTGGGGCTGGGGCTGGGGGGCTGGGACTGGGGGCTGGGACTGGGGGCTGGGACTGGGGGCTGGGACTGGGGCTGCATGGGGCTGCATGGGGCTGGGGCTGGGGGCTGGGGCTGCATGGGGCTAGGGCTGGGGGCTGGGACTGGGGGCTGGGGCTGGGGGCTGGGACTGGGGGCTGGGACTGGGGGCTGGGACTGGGGGCTGGGACTGGGACTGGGGCTGTATGGGGCTAGGGCTGGGGGCTGGGAGCTGTATGGGGCTAGGGCTGGGGGCTGGGGGCTGGGGCTGGGGCTGTATGGGGCTAGGGCTGGGGGCTGGGGCTGCATGGGGGTAGGGGCTGGGGACTGGGACTGGGGGCTGGGGGCTGGGGGCTGGGGCTGGGGCTGTATGGGGCTAGGGCTGGGGGCTGGGGTGCTGGGGCTGGGGGGCTGGGGGCTGGGGGCTGGGATTGGGGGCTGGGGCTGCATGGGGCTAGGGCTGGGGGGCTGGGGCTGGGGCTGGGGCTGGGGGCTGGGGGCTGGGGGCTGGGGGCTGGGACTGGGGCTGTATGGGGCTAGGGCTGGGGGCTGGGACTGGGGCTGCATGGGGCTAGGGCTGGGGGCTGGGGCTGTATGGGGCTAGGACTGGGGGCTGGGGGCTGGGGACTGGGGGCTGGGACTGGGGCTGCATGGGGCTAGGGCTGGGGGCGGGGGGCTGGGGCTGCATGGGGCTAGGGCTGGGGGCTGGGGCTGGGACTGGGGCTGTTGGGGCTAGGGCTGGGGGCTGGGACTGGGGCTGCATGGGGCTGCATTGCTGGGGGCTGGGGCTGTATGGGGCTA
>NW_025534104.1:90000-97500 GCF_020615455.1 Coregonus clupeaformis | reverse complement strand
GCCTTGACTGACAGAGACAGATAGAACTAGTACAACAGAGTAGCCTTGACTGACAGAGACAGATATAACTAGTACAACAGAGTAGCCTTGACTGGTAGAGACAGATAGAACTAGTACAACAGAGTAGCCTTGATGGACAGAGACAGATAGAACTAGTACAACAGAGTAGCCTTGACTGACAGAGACAGATAGAACTAGTACAACAGAGTAGCCTTGACTGGCAGAGACAGATAGAACTAGTACAACAGAGTAGCCTTGACTGACAGAGACAGATAGAACTAGTACAACAGAGTAGCCTTGACGGACAGAGACAGATAGAACTAGTACAACAGAGTAGCCTTGACTGACAGAGACAGATAGAACTAGTACAACAGAGTAGCCTTGACGGACAGAGACAGATAGAACTAGTACAACAGAGTAGCCTTGACTGACAGAGACAGATAGAACTAGTACAACAGAGTAGCCTTAACGGACAGAGACAGATAGAACTAGTACAACAGAGTAGCCTTGACTGACAGAGACAGATAGAACTAGTACAACAGAGTAGCCTTAACGGACAGAGACAGATAGAACTAGTACAACAGAGTAGCCTTGACTGACAGAGACAGATAGAACTAGTACAACAGAGTAGCCTTGACTGGTAGAGACAGATAGAACTAGTACAACAGAGTAGCCTTGACTGGTAGAGACAGATAGAACTAGTACAACAGAGTAGCCTTGCCTGACAGAGACAGCTAATACACTAGGGGGGATTGTTTTTGTCTTTTTGGAGAGGAACCATGAGTCTTCAATGACTGCTTGACATTCTGAGGCGGGTGAAATTACTCAAGCACTTGAAGGGAGGAGACACACACTTTGGGAGGAGAGAAAACACACTCTTCTCTACATATTTTTACATGCAGTACAGTGCTGTAGGGTGACTGTTCTCTAAATGTATTAACCTACAGTACAGGGCTGTAGGGTGACTGTTCTCTAAATGTATTGACCTACAGTACAGGGCTGTAGGGTGACTGTTCTCTAAATGTATTGACCTGCAGTACAGGGCTGTAGGGTGACTGTTCTCTAAATGTATTGACCTACAGTACAGGGCTGTAGGGTGACTGTTCTCTAAATGTATTGACCTGCAGTACAGGGCTGTAGGGTGACTGTTCTCTAAATGTATTGACCTACAGTACAGGGCTGTAGGGTGACTGTTCTCTAAATGTATTGACCTACAGTACAGGGCTGTAGGGTGACTGTTCTCTAAATGTATTGACCTGCAGTACAGGGCTGTAGGGTGACTGTTCTCTAAATGTATTGACCTGCAGTACAGGGCTGTAGGGTGACTGTTCTCTAAATGTATTGACCTGCAGTACAGGGCTGTAGAGTGACTGTTCTCTAAATGTATTGACCTGCAGTACAGGGCTGTAGGGTGACTGTTCTCTAAATGTATTGACCTACAGTACAGGGCTGTAGGGTGACTGTTCTCTAAATGTATTGACCTGCAGTACAGGGCTGTAGGGTGACTGTTCTCTAAATGTATTGACCTACAGTACAGGGCTGTAGGGTGACTGTTCTCTAAATGTATTGACCTACAGTACAGGGCTGTAGGGTGACTGTTCTCTAAATGTATTGACCTACAGTACAGGGCTGTAGGGTACTGTTCTCTAAATGTATTGACCTACAGTACAGGGCTGTAGGGTGACTGTTCTCTAAATGTATTGACCTACAGCACAGGGCTGTAGGGTGACTGTTCTCTAAATGTATTGACCTACAGTACAGGGCTGTAGGGTGACTGTTCTCTAAATGTATTGACCTACAGTACAGGGCTGTAGGGTGACTGTTCTCTAAATGTATTGACCTACAGTACAGGGCTGTAGGGTGACTGTTCTCTAAATGTATTGACCTACAGCACAGGGCTGTAGGGTGACTGTTCTCTAAATGTATTGACCTACAGTACAGGGCTGTAGGGTGACTGTTCTCTAAATGTATTGACCTACAGTACAGGGCTGTAGGGTGACTGTTCTCTAAATGTATTGACCTACAGCACAGGGCTGTAGGGTGACTGTTCTCTAAATGTATTGACCTACAGCACAGGGCTGTAGGGTGACTGTTCTCTAAATGTATTGACCTACAGTACAGGGCTGTAGGGTGACTGTTCTCTAAATGTATTGACCTGCAGCACAGGGCTGTAGGGTGACTGTTCTCTAAATGTATTGACCTGCAGTACAGGGCTGTAGGGTGACTGTTCTCTAAATGTATTGACCTGCAGCACAGGGCTGTATAATAATATAATAGTATTGACCTACAGTACAGGGCTGTATAATAATATAATAGTATTGACCTACAGCACAGGGCTGTATAATATATAATAGTATTGACCTACAGCACAGGGCTGTATAATAATATAATAGTATTGACCTGCAGTATAGGGCCATATAATAATATAATAGTATTGACCTACAGAACAGGGCTGTATAATATTATAATAGTATTGACCTACAGTACAGGGCTGTATAATACTATAATAGTATTGACCTACAGTACAGGGCTGTATAATAATATAATAGTATTGACCTACAGTACAGGGCTGTATAATAATATAATAGTACTGACCTACAGTACAGGGCTGTATAATAATATAATAGTATTGACCTACAGTACAGGGCTGTATAATAATATAATAGTATTGACCTACAGTACAGGGCTGTATAATAATATAATAGTATTGACCTACAGTACAGGGCTGTATAATAATATAATAGTATTGACCTACAGTACAGGGCTGTATAATAATATAATAGTATTGACCTACAGTACAGGGCTGTATAATAATATAATAGTATTGACCTACAGTACAGGGCTGTATAATAATATAATAGTATTGACCTACAGTACAGGGCTGTATAATAATATAATAGTATTGACCTACAGCACAGGGCTGTATAATAATATAATAGTATTGACCTACAGTACAGGGCTGTATAATAATATAATAGTATTGACCTACAGTACAGGGCTGTATAATAATATAATAGTATTGACCTACAGTACAGGGCTGTATAATAATATAATAGTATTGACCTGCAGTACAGGGCTGTATAATAATATAATAGTATTGACCTACAGTACAGGGCTGTATAATAATATAATAGTATTGACCTACAGCACAGGGCTGTATAATAATATAATAGTATTGACCTGCAGTACAGGGCTGTATAATAATATAATAGTATTGACCTACAGCACAGGGCTGTATAATAATATAATAGCATTGACCTACAGTACAGGGCTGTATAATAATATAATAGTATTGACCTACAGTACAGGGCTGTATAATAATATAATAGTATTGACCTACAGTACAGGGCTGTATAATAATATAATAGTATTGACCTACAGTACAGGGCTGTATAATAATATAATAGTATTGACCTACAGCACAGGGCTGTATAATAATATAATAGTATTGACCTACAGCACAGGGCTGTATAATAATATAATAGTATTGACCTACAGTACAGGGCTGTATAATAATATAATAGTATTGACCTACAGTACAGGGCTGTATAATAATATAATAGTATTGACCTACAGTACAGGGCTGTATAATAATATAATAGTATTGACCTACAGTACAGGGCTGTATAATAATATAATAGTATTGACCTACAGTACAGGGCTGTATAATAATATAATAGTATTGACCTACAGCACAGGGCTGTATAATAATATAATAGTATTGACCTACAGTACAGGGCTGTATAATAATATAATAGTATTGACCTGCAGTACAGGGCTGTATAATAATATAATAGTATTGACCTACAGTACAGAGCTGTATAATAATATAATAGTATTGACCTACAGTACAGGGCTGTATAATAATATAATAGTATTGACCTACAGTACAGGGCTGTATAATAATATAATAGTATTGACCTACAGCACAGGGCTGTATAATAATATAATAGTATTGACCTACAGTACAGGGCTGTATAATAATATAATAGTATTGACCTACAGTACAGGGCTGTATAATAATATAATAGTATTGACCTACAGTACAGGGCTGTATAATAATATAATAATATTGACCTACAGTACAGGGCTGTATAATAATATAATAGTATTGACCTACAGTACAGGGCTGTATAATAATATAATAGTATTGACCTACAGTACAGGGCCGTAGGGTGACTGTTCTCTAAATGTATTGACCTACAGTACAGGGCTGTAGGGTGACTGTTCTCTAAATGTATTGACCTACAGTACAGGGCTGTAGGGTGACTGTTCTCTAAATGTATTGACCTACAGTACAGGGCTGTAGGGTGACTGTTCTCTAAATGTATTGACCTGCAGTACAGGGCTGTAGGGTGACTGTTCTCTAAATGCATTGACCTGCAGTACAGGGCTGTAGGGTGACTGTTCTCTAAATGTATTGACCTACAGTACAGGGCTGTAGGGTGACTGTTCTCTAAATGTATTGACCTACAGTACAGGGCTGTAGGGTGACTGTTCTCTAAATGTATTGACCTACAGTACAGGGCTGTAGGGTGACTGTTCTCTAAATGTATTGACCTGCAGTACAGGGCTGTAGGGTGACTGTTCTCTAAATATATTGACCTGCAGTACAGGGCTGTAGGGTGACTGTTCTCTAAATGTATTGACCTACAGTACAGGGCTGTAGGGTGACTGTTCTCTAAATGTATTGACCTAAAGAACAGGGCTGTAGGGTGACTGTTCTCTAAATGTATTGACCTACAGTACAGGGCTGTAGGGTGACTGTTCTCTAAATGTATTGACCTACAGTACAGGGCTGTAGGGTGACTGTTCTCTAAATGTATTGACCTACAGTACAGGGCTGTAGGGTGACTGTTCTCTAAATGTATTGACCTACAGTACAGGGCTGTAGGGTGACTGTTCTCTAAATGTATTGACCTACAGTACAGGGCTGTAGGGTGACTGTTCTCTAAATGTATTGACCTACAGTACAGGGCTGTAGGGTGACTGTTCTCTAAATGTATTGACCTACAGTACAGGGCTGTAGGGTGACTGTTCTCTAAATGTATTGACCTACCGTACAGGGCTGTAGGGTGACTGTTCTCTAAATGTATTGACCTGCAGTACAGGGCTGTAGGGTGACTGTTCTCTAAATGTATTGACCTTCAGTACAGGGCTGTAGGGTGACTGTTCTCTAAATGTATTGACCTGCAGTACAGGGCTGTAGGGTGACTGTTCTCTAAATGTATTGACCTACAGTACAGGGCTGTAGGGTGACTGTTCTCTAAATGTATTGACCTACAGTACAGGGCTGTAGGGTGACTGTTCTCTAAATGTATTGACCTACAGTACAGGGCTGTAGGGTGACTGTTCTCTAAATGTATTGACCTGCAGTACAGGGCTGTAGGGTGACTGTTCTCTAAATGTATTGACCTACAGTACAGGGCTGTAGGGTGACTGTTCTCTAAATGTATTGACCTACAGTACAGGGCTGTAGGATGACTGTTCTCTAAATGTATTGACCTGCAGTACAGGGCTGTATAATACTATAATAGTATTGACCTACAGTACAGGGCTGTATAATAATATAATAGTATTGACCTGCAGTACAGGGCTGTATAATAATATAATAGTATTGACCTACAGTACAGGGCTGTATAATAATATAATAGTATTGACCTGCAGTACAGGGCTGTATAATAATATAATAGTATTGACCTACAGTACAGGGCTGTATAATAATATAATAGTATTGACCTACAGTACAGGGCTGTATAATAATATAATAGTTTTGACCTACAGTAAAGGGCTGTATAATAATATAATAGTATTGACCTGCAGTACAGGGCTGTATAATAATATAATAGTATTGACCTACAGTACAGGGCTGTATAATATTATAATAGTATTGACCTACAGTACAGGGCTGTATAATAATATAATAGTATTGACCTACAGTACAGGGCTGTATAATAATATAATAGTATTGACCTACAGCACAGGGCTGTATAATAATATAATAGCATTGACCTACAGTACAGGGCTGTATAATAATATAATAGTATTGACCTACAGTACAGGGCTGTATAATAATATAATAGTATTGACCTACAGTACAGGGCTGTATAATAATATAATAGTATTGACCTACAGTACAGGGCTGTATAATAATATAATAGTATTGACCTACAGCACAGGGCTGTATAATAATATAATAGTATTGACCTACAGCACAGGGCTGTATAATAATATAATAGTATTGACCTACAGTACAGGGCTGTATAATAATATAATAGTATTGACCTGCAGTACAGGGCTGTATAATAATATAATAGTATTGACCTACAGTACAGGGCTGTATAATAATATAATAGTATTGACCTACAGTACAGGGCTGTATAATAATTACATTTTACATTACATTTTAGTCATTTAGCAGACGCTCTTAACCAGAGCGACTTACAGGAGCAATTAGGGTCAAGTGCCTTGCTCAAGGGCACATTAACGTCATTTAGCAGACGCTCTTAGCCAGAGCGACTCACAAATTGGTACGTTCACCCCTATAGCCAGTGGGATAACCACTTTACAATTTGGGGGGTTAGAAGGATTACTTTATCCTATCCCAGGTATTCCTTAAAGAGGTGGGGTTTCAAATGTCTCCGGAAGGTGGTGAGTGACTCCGCTGTCCTGGCGTCGTGAGGGAGCTTGTTCCACCATTGGGGTGCCAGAGCAGCGAACAGTTTTGACTGGGCTGAGGGGGGAGCTATGCTTCCGCAGAGGAAGGGAGCCAGCAGGCCAGAGGTGGATGAACGCAATGCCCTCGTTTGGGTGTAGGGACTGATCAGAGCCTGAAGGTACAGAGGTGCCGTTCCCCTCACTGCTCCATAGGCAAGCACCTTGGTCTTGTAGCGGATGCGAGCTTCAACTGGAAGCCAGTGGAGTGTGCGGAGGAGGGGGTGACGTGAGAGAACTTGGGAAGGTTGAACACCAGACGGGCTGCGGCATTCTGGATGAGTTGTAGGGGTTTAATGGCACAGGCAGGGAGGCCAGCCAACAGCGAGTTGCAGTAGTCCAGACGGGAGATGACAAGTGCCTGGATTAGGACCTGTGCCGCTTCTTGTGTAAGGCAGGGTCGTACTCTCCGAATGTTGTAGAGCATGAACCTGCAGGAGCGGGTCACCGCCTTGATGTTGGCGGAGAACGACAGGGTGTTGTCCAGGGTCACGCCTAGGCTCTTCGCACTCTGGGAGGAGGACACAGCGGAGTTGTCAACCGTGATGGCGAGATCATGGAACGGGCAGTCCTTCCCCGGGAGGAAGAGCAGCTCCGTCTTGCCAGGGTTCAGCTTGAGGTGGTGATCCGTCATCCATACTGATATGTCTGCCAGACATGCAGAGATGCGATTCGCCACCTGGTTATCAGAAGGGGGAAAGGAGAAGATTAGTTGTGTATCGTCAATATAATAGTATTGACCTACAGTACAGGGCTGTATAATAATATAATAGTATTGACCTACAG
>NW_025534104.1:65000-85000 GCF_020615455.1 Coregonus clupeaformis | reverse complement strand
GAGAGAGAGAGAGAGAGAGAGAGAGAGAGAGAGAGAGAGAGAGAGAGAGAGACAGAGAGAGAGAGAGAGAGAGAGAGAGAGAGAGAGAGAGAGAGAGAGAGAGAGAGAGAGAGAGAGAGAGAGAGAGAGAGAGAGAGAGACAGAGAGAGACAGAGAGAGAGAGAGAGAGAGAGAGAGAGAGGGAGAGAGAGAGAGAGAGAGAGAGAGAGAGAGAGAGAGAGAGAGAGAGAGAGGAGGGAGAGATGGTGCAGGAGAGGAAGTGTTTGTGAATTCCTGTCTTTTCCCTGTATTCAGCATCTTGTATAATCTCCCTGTTAACCTGAGTAAGGCTGTGTGGTTCTGACAGTGGCCTGACACCTCGACACCGTGGCCTGGATCAATGCCCAACGCAACTGTGAGGTGTGAGGAGGAGGAGCTACACAGGACCACGTCAACACAACACACACACACACACGCACACACACACACACACGCAAACACACACACACACGCACACACACGCAAACACACACACGCAAACACGCAAACACACACACACACACACACTGTCACACACACACACACACGCTGTCACACACAGGGCACGTAGAGCGGCCAAAGAGGGCTAGGCCAGGGCCGTGGCTCCGGGTCGCGGGGGGATAGCAGGGTGGATGACCCCCCCAATGACCCCTAATTAACACAAACGTCGGGTAAACAAAAGAACTGCCAAGCCTAATGTAATCAGACCAGACCTTGTAGCGTTCATTAACATCCTAAGTGGAACGGCTGCTTGCGTTTAAGTGTTTTTTAAACCATACTGAAAAAGTATATCAGGATACAGTATTTATCAGATATATCTTGAGGAAAATATCTAGGAAACGGCCGCCACACACACCGTCATTACAATCTCCATACAGCATATTTACACTGGCCTTCATACTGTTCAAGGTTTTTTTTTTTTTTTTGGTCATTTAGCAGACGCTCTTATCCAGAGCGACTTACAGGAGCAATTAGGGTTAAGTGCCTTGCTCAAGGGCACATCGACAGATTTGTCACCTAGTCGGCTCGGGGATTAGAACCAGCGACCTTTCGGTTACTGGCACAACGCTCTTACCCACTAAGCTACCTGCCGCCCTAGGTTGAATCCCAAATAGCACCCTATTCCCTATGTAGCGCACTACTTTTGACCAAGGCTCTAGTCAAAAGTAGTGCGCTATATAGGGAATAGGGTGCTGCTGTGCTAGCATTTACTGTGCTTCGCTTTTGCACTTTCCTCTAGCCCCCTCCTGTGTAGCGAAGGGTCCAGGTTGGTTCTGAATTTAGATACATAATATCACCATTTAACACATCACTTCCACGCTAGGCTCAAATCAAATCAAATCAAATGTTTTTGGTCACATACACATATTCAGCAGATGTTATTGCGGGTGTAGCGAATTGCTTGGATGGGGATAGGACAGAGGACCAGGAGAGAGTCAGTGATGGGGACATCAGGAGGGGTCAGGAGAGAGTCAGTGATGGGGTCAGGAGAGAGTCAGTGATGGGGACATCAGGAAGGGGTCAGGAGAGAGTCAGTGATGGGGTCAGTAGAGAGTCGGTGATGGGGACATCAGGAGGGTCAGGAGAGAGTCAGTGATGGGGTCAGGAGAGAGTCAGTGATGGGGTCAGGAGAGAGTCAGTGATGGGGTCAGGAGAGAGTCAGTGATGGAGACATCAGGAGGGGTCAGGAGAGAGTCAGTGATGGAGACATCAGGAGGGGTCAGGATAGAGTCAGTGATGGGGTCAGGAGAGAGTCAGTGATGGAGACATCAGGAGGGGTCAGGAGAGAGTCAGTGATGGAGACATCAGGAGGGGTCAGGAGAGAGTCAGTGATGGAGACATCAGGAGGGGTCAGGAGAGAGTCAGTGATGGGGTCAGGAGAGAGTCAGTGATGGAGACATCAGGAAGGGTCAGGAGAGAGTCAGTGATGGAGACATCAGGAGGGGTCAGGAGAGAGTCAGTGATGGAGTCAGGAGAGAGTCAGTGATGGAGACATCAGGAGGGGTCAGGAGAGAGTCAGTGATGGGGTCAGGAGAGAGTCAGTGATGGAGACATCAAGAGGGGTCAGGAGAGAGTCAGTGATGGGGTCAGGAGAGAGTCAGTGATGGGGACATCAGGAGGGTCAGGAGAGAGTCAGTGATGGGGTCAGGAGAGAGTCAGTGATGGGGTCAGGAGAGAGTCAGTGATGGGATCAGGAGAGAGTCAGTGATGGGGACATCAGGAGGGGTCGGGAGAGAGTCAAAGTGCAGACAACTATAGTTCGCTGATGAAGAGTTGCTGTGTGTGTTGGCTGAGGGTTACTGGGTCAATTACTTCTGGACCAGTTCCCAGAATGCTGCTTAGGTTGATCTCCCAGTCTACTCTATATCCAGTGGTCAACTTAAGCAATAAAGCCTGAGGGAGTGTGGTATATGGCCAATATACCACGGCTAAGGGCTGTTCTTAAGCACGACACAACACGGAGTGCCTGGACACAGCCCTTAACCGTGGTATATTGGCCATATATCACAAACCCCCGAGTTGCCTTATTGCGATTATATATTATAAACTGGTTACCAACGTATTTAGAGCAGTAAAAATAAATGTTTTGTCATACCCGTGGTATACGGTCTGATATACCACGGCTGTCAGCCAATCAGCATTCAGGATTCGAACTACCCAGTTTGTAATACACATCTAGGTGTTTCCGATTGAAGATGTATTTTTGGATGTTAGTTGTTGTAGGACGAGGAGGCTAGAAAACATCTCCATGGTTAGTTAGATCTGTGTAGGTAATGAGTAGTTCAGTGGTTGGTACTGTAACATTGAACCCTACAGTACAGATAGCATCCTTCACTCTGATGTCCTTGTGTTGCTATAGTAACATTGAACCCTACAGTACAGATAGCATCCTTCACTCTGATGTCCTTGTGTTGCTACAGTAACATTGAACCCTACAGTACAGATAGCATCCTTCACTCTGATGTCCTTGTGTTGCTATAGTAACATTGAACCCTACAGTACAGATAGCATCCTTCACTCTGATGTCCTTGTGTTGCTATAGTAACATTGAACCCTACAGTACAGATAGCATCCTTCACTCTGATGTCCTTGTGTTGCTATAGTAACATTGAACCCTACAGTACAGATAGCATCCTTCACTCTGATGTCCTTGTGTTGCTACAGTAACATTGAACCCTACAGTACAGATAGCATCCTTCACTCTGATGTCCTTGTGTTGCTACAGTAACATTGAACCCTACAGTACAGATAGCGTCCTTCACTCTGATGTCCTTGTGTTGCTACAGTAACATTGAACCCTACAGTACAGATAGCATCCTTCACTCTGATGCCCTTGTGTTGCTACAGTAACATTGAACCCTACAGTACAGATAGCATCCTTCACTCTGATGTCCTTGTGTTGCTACAGTAACATTGAACCCTACAGTACAGATAGCATCCTTCACTCTGATGTCCTTGTGTTGCTATAGTAACATTGAACCCTACAGTACAGATAGCGTCCTTCACTCTGATGTCCTTGTGTTGCTATAGTAACATTGAACCCTACAGTACAGATAGCATCCTTCACTCTGATGTCCTTGTGTTGCTATAGTAACATTGAACCCTACAGTACAGATAGCATCCTTCACTCTGATGTCCTTGTGTTGCTACAATAGCATTGAACCCTACAGTACAGATAGCATCCTTCACTCTGATGTCCTTGTGTTGCTATAGTAACATTGAACCCTACAGTACAGATAGCATCCTTCACTCTGATGTCCTTGTGTTGCTACAGTAACATTGAACCCTACAGTACAGATAGCATCCTTCACTCTGATGTCCTTGTGTTGCTATAGTAACATTGAACCCTACAGTACAGATAGCATCCTTCACTCTGATGTCCTTGTGTTGCTAAAAATAGCATTGAACCCTACAGTACAGATAGCATCCTTCCCTGTGCTCTGGTATGACCAACAGTTCTCCTAATGTCTTCAACAGTTCACTATGTCCTCCTTTATAAACCACTAATTGGCTCATTAGAAATAACTTTCAAGGTATTAATGAAACTTGAAATAATGTATACACAGAGATCAGGACCTGACCATAATTGGATTATAGCAAAAATTGATTCCTGTTCTCTCTCTCTCTCTCTCTCTCTCTCTCTCTCTCTCTCTCTCTCTCTCTCTCTCTCTCTCTATCTCTCTTCTCTCTCTCTCTCTCGCCCTCTGCCTCCGCTCCAGGCCTCGTTCGCCCTATTTCTATTTCGCATACTATATATTTTTACCCATCCATTTTCACCTAGGCTGCGTCCCAAATGTCACCCTATCCCCCTACATAGTGCACTACTTTTGACCAGGGCCCACATTTCAACCTGGGCCCACTACATAGGGAATATGGTACCATTTGGGACATACACCTGCTCCTACTTGGCCCTCTTCTAAGTGTGGCGGAGGTCATCGAACGTCGAGGGCCCCCTGTCCGACACCAGGGAATAGCAGGGGCGGGGAGAGAGATCTATTTTGGTTTTTAGCTACTCAATATGTAGGTCTAGGTGATTCAAATGCCTCTGCCCACAATACGTCTTAATAAAGACAGTGGCCCCGGGGTTGGGGCGCTGGTGGGGCTTTCTCTCTCTTTCCCACATCAGTTCGCTGTTTTAAATTATAATGATATCAGAGGGGTTTAACGTTCATGACTGAAGCCTTCTGCGCTGTGAGTCGCGAGGCAGAGACCAAATTCGCCCACAATCATGTTAAAAAAACGCTTTACAGAGGGACTCAGCTGAGTGAAGGAGAGAGGGAGCGATGGCGAGAGAGGAAGAGGAGGAAGAGGAGAGACAAAGAGCTTTAAACACAGAGAGAAATAAAATACTGTTCTCACTACGCCGTCTCTTCTTTCTTCCATCGCATTGAGCATTGGCTGCATCTCAAATGGCACCCTATTTCCTAAATAGTGCACTACTTTTGACAATGGCTCTGGTCAAAAGTAGTGCACTATATAGGGAATAGGGGTGGCATTTGGGACGTAGCCTATAGCTCCCCAGTACATAGCAGTCTAGGAAGCCAGATTGGCTCTCGTGGGTCTTCCTGGTCTAACCTCAAGCCTTAATTTAGCTTGAGAAATGGCTGGCAGAGAAGAGCCCAAGAGACCCGAGAAGAAAAATGTCTGCTCTCTCGCTCTCTTCTCTCCGATATCACTTTACTTATTAAATATAACTTGTCCCCTTATTCCTTCCTCCCTTCATTTTGACTTTTTTTCTCCTCCTCCTCTTCCTTCTCCTCCTCCTCCTCCTCCTCCTCCTCCTCCTCCTCCTCCTCCTCCTCTTCCTTCTCCCCCCCATCCCTTTCCCCTCCTTCCTCCTCAGCTCCCACGCCAGTCTACCCTCAGGATGGAGCGAGCGGGCGGAGGGGTGGAGGAAGAGAGGGTCTGTTTGGGGGAGTAGTTAGTGTAGGGTATATCAGCCACCCTAACACTCTCCACCCTCCACCTTCCCTCCAACCTGTACTGAGGTGTTAATAGACGCAGCACGGGAGTATCTTTTCACCAGGCGTTGTTCCTGTACCATTTAAGGACCATTTAAGAACACACACTTCACACTTGACGAGCTCTAGTGGTGTTGTATTCCCATGGGTCACGGCACAGCAGGCCTAGTCAATTACACCCAGATGGTTGGGTTGGAGTGATGGTTGGTGCTAACTGGGGGGGAGAGGAACTGACAACTGATGGGGAGCATGCTTCCATTGGTTGTCTCTCAGACTGGGGGAAATATTGGTTGTCTCTCAGACTGGGGGAAATATTGGTTGACTATTAGACTGGGGGAAATATTGGTTGACTATTAGACTGGGGGAAATATTGGTTGTCTCTTAGACTGGGGGAAATATTGGTTGTCTCTCAGACTGGGGGAAATATTGGTTGTCTCTCAGACTGGGGGAAATATTGGTTGTCTCTTAGACTGGGGGAAATATTGGTTGTCTCTTAGACTGGGGGAAATATTGGTTGACTATTAGACTGGGGGAAATATTGGTTGACTATTAGACTGGGGGAAATATTGGTTGTCTCTCAGACTGGGGAAAATATTGGTCGTCTCTTAGACTGGGGGAAATATTGGTTGACTATTAGACTGGGGGAAATATTGGTTGACTATTAGACTGGGGGAAATATTGGTTGACTATTAGACTGGGGGAAATATTGGTTGACTATTAGACTGGGGGAAATATTGGTTGACTATTAGACTGGGGGAAATATTGGTTGACTATTAGACTGGGGGAAATATTGGTTGACTATTAGACTGGGGGAAATATTGGTTGACTATTAGACTGGGGGAAATATTGGTTGACTATTAGACTGGGGGAAATATTGGTTGTCTCTCAGACTGGGGGAAATATTGGTTGACTATTAGACTGGGGGAAATATTGGTTGACTATTAGACTGGGGGAAATATTGGTTGACTATTAGACTGGGGGAAATATTGGTTGACTATTAGACTGGGGGAAATATTGGTTGACTATTAGACTGGGGGAAATATTGGTTGACTATTAGACTGGGGGAAATATTGGTTGCCTCTCAGACTGGGGGAAATATTGGTTGTCTCTCAGACTGGGGGAAATATTGGTTGACTATTAGACTGGGGAAATATTGGTTGTCTCTTAGACTGGGGAAATATTGGTTGTCTCTTAGACTGGGGGAAATATTGGTTGTCTCTAAGCTCTGCTGTGGCAGGATGATATGTTATATCTAGCTGAATTGTATTCCCAAGGCCATATTGTCACACCTAGTCAATTACACCCAGATGGTTGGGTTGGGATAGTGTTGCTGCTAACTGGGGAGGGGAGGTTTGAGAACAGGATATCGTCCCATTGGATCTCTTAAGAAGTGTTGGTGGAAAGGGAAGTAGTGAGGAGCATCCATTGGCTGGCTCTATCTCTGGAGCTGGTAGCTGATTGGCTGTCTATCGCTGGAGCTGGAAGCTGATTGGCTGTCTATCTCTGGAGCTGGAAGCTGATTGGCTGTCTATCTCTGGAGCTGGAGGCTGATTGGCTGTTTATATCTCTGGAGCTGGAAGCTGATTGGCTGTCTATCTCTGGAGCTGGTAGCTGATTGGCTGTCTATCTCTGGAGCTGGAGGCTGATTGGCTGTTTATATCTCTGGAGCTGGAAGCTGTGGCATTTAGGATGATATGGGGACTGGCCCGGAGAATGGAGATGAGACGGGTGAAACTTCTGGGAATAACCAGGCGAGACGCAGGGAGCCCAGTGATACATGGTGGCACCACAGGGAGGGTAGGATAATGGATTAGCACGGGCCTGTTTTAACAGGAAATACTATAGTTATATGACAGTAACAGATATTCCTATGGCTCTGTGACAGTAACAGATATTCCTACGGAGACAGGCAGAGTGACAGGCAGAGTGACAGGCAGCGTAACAGGCAGCATAACAGGCAGAGTAACAGGCAGAGTAACAGGCAGAGTACAGGCAGCGTAACAGGCAGCATAACAGGCAGAGTAACAGGCAGAGTGACAGGCAGCGTAACAGGCAGAGTAACAGGCAGAGTAACAGGCAGAGTAACAGGCAGAGTAACAGGCAGAGTGACAGGCAGAGTAACAGGCAGAGTAACAGGCAGAGTAACAGGCAGCACAACAGGCAGAGTAACAGGCAGAGTAACAGGCAGAATAACAGGCAGAGTAACAGGCAGAGTAACAGGCAGAGTAACAGGCAGAGTAACAGGCAGAGTAACAGGCAGAGTAACAGGCAGAGTAACAGGCAGAGTAACAGGCAGCGTAACAGGCAGAGTAACAGGCAGAGTAACAGGCAGAGTAACAGGCAGAGTAACAGGCAGAGTAACAGGCAGAGTAACAGGCAGAGTAACAGGCAGAGTAACAGGCAGAGTAACAGGCAGAGTATAGGCATAGTAACAGGCAGAGTAACAGGCAGAGTAACAGGCAGAGTAACAGGCAGAGTAACAGGCAGAGTAACAGGCAGAGTAACAGGCAGAGTAACAGGCAGAGTAACAGGCAGAGTAACAGGCAGAGTAACAGGCAGAGTAACAGGCAGAGTAACAGGCAGCGTAACAGGCAGAGTAACAGGCAGCGTAACAGGCAGCGTAACAGGCAGAGTAACAGGCAGAGTAACAGGCAGAGTAACAGGCAGAGTAACAGGCAGAGTAACAGGCAGAGTAACAGGCAGAGTGACAGGCAGAGTAACAGGCAGAGTAACAGGCAGAGTAACAGGCAGCACAACAGGCAGAGTAACAGGCAGAGTAACAGGCAGCATAACAGGCAGAGTGACAGGCAGCGTAACAGGCAGAGTAACAGGCAGAGTAACAGGCAGAGTAACAGGCAGCGTAACAGGCAGAGTAACAGGCAGAGTAACAGGCAGCGTAACAGGCAGCGTAACAGGCAGAGTAACAGGCAGAGTAACAGGCAGAGTAACAGGCAGAGTAACAGGCAGAGTAAAAGGCAGAGTAACAGGCAGAGTAAAAGGCAGAGTAACAGGCAGAGTAACAGGCAGAGTAACAGGCAGAGTAACAGGCAGAGTAACAGGCAGAGTAACAGGCAGAGTAACAGGCAGAGTAACAGGCAGAGTAACAGGCAGCGTAACAGGCAGAGTAACAGGCAGAGTAACAGGCAGCGTAACAGGCAGCGTAACAGGCAGAGTAACAGGCAGAGTAACAGGCAGAGTAACAGGCAGAGTAACAGGCAGAGTAACAGGCAGAGTAAAAGGCAGAGTAACAGGCAGAGTAACAGGCAGAGTAACAGGCAGAGTAACAGGCAGAGTAACAGGCAGAGTAAAAGGCAGAGTAACAGGCAGAGTAACAGGCAGGACTGAGAGAGGGGAGAGGGGGAAAGCTGGGAAACTCAACTACACGGGAGGGAGGGAATAAATAAATACAGTTTGCACATGGAGAGAGAGAGAGAGAATCTGAAGTCAAATGTTTACTGTTTGCTGATGATCTGGTGCTTCTGTCACCAACGAAGGAGGGCCTACAGCAGCACCTAGATCTTCTGCACAGATTCTGTCAGACCTGGGCCCTGACAGTCAATCTCAGTAAGACAAAAATAATGGTGTTCCAAAAAAGGTCCAGTTGCCAGGACCACAAATATAAATTCCATCTAGACACCGTTGCCCTAGAGCACACAAAAAACTATACATACCTCGGCCTAAACATCAGAATTCTGCAAAAATATCCTCAGAAATATCCTCAGTTACGAAAAACACCAAATAATGCATGCAGAGCAGAATTAGGCCGATACCCTTTAATTATCAAAATCCAGAAAAGAGCCGTATATATATATATATATATATATATATATAGAGAGAGAGAGAGAGAGAGAGCGAGAGAGAGAGAGCGAGAGAGAGAGAGAGAGAGAGAGAGAGAGAGAGAGAGAGAGAGAGAGAGAGAGAGAGAGAGAGAGAGAGAGCAGCAGCAGAGAGGAGCAGGAAACATCAGTAGAGAACTCATCACAATGCTTAGCGCTAGGCTGCACCTCAAATGGCACCGTATGCCCTATATAGTGCACTACCTTTGACCATAGGCCTATGGTCTCCGGTCAAAAGTTGTGAACTATAAAGGGAATAGGGGTGCCATTTGGAATGCAGCGCTACAGCTAGCCTCGCCTCGCTGCCAGGCTCCCAGGGTGCACTGCTGGAAACCCATCTCCAGGGCTCAGGGTAGGTAATAGGAATCTCTAATGATAAAGACTGGGAGGAGGGGTACAGGACAAGCCTGTATCACTGGATTATCTCTGAGAGGAGAGGAGAGGAGAGGAGAGGAGAGGAGAGGAGAGGAGAGGAGAGGAGAGGAGAGGAGAGGAGAGGAGAGGAGAGGAGAGGAGAGGAGAGGAGAGGAGAGGAGAGGAGAGGAGAGGAGAGGAGAGGAGAGGAGAGGAGAGGAGAGGAGAGGAGAGGATTATCAGATGTTCCTCTTGCTTGGCTTCTTCCTGTTTTTTCCTCATTTAATTCCTCAGTAGGACACACAGAGACAGCTCTGTCATCTCAACTGTCCTCTCCTCTCCACGTGTGCATCCCAAATAATACCCTATTCCCTATTTAGTACACTACTTTAACCAGGGGGGTCAATAGGTAGTGCACTATATAGGAACATGGTGCCATTTGGGACTCAAGCCTGCATGCTACGTCTGTTCATTCATTCATGGTCTTTAATGCTAAGTGAGGGTGCAGCAGGAACCCGGTTAGGGTGATCTGACTACGTTAGCCTAGCGCGTTACACTTCATGCCATGCATATGCATTGTATTCTGCTAGCAGACTATATTATACTGAATCATGTTACGTCCTAGCAGGCTGCTAGAGGACGCTAACACACATAGAAGCACACATGCACGCACTTAAAAACACACACACACACACACACACACACACACACACACACACACACACACACACACACACACACACACACACACACACACACACACACACGCACACACACACACACACACACACACACACGCACACACACACACACACACACACGCACACATACGCTAACACTAGGCCTCCCAGACGCCACCCGCCTGCTTCCCATCACCTGCCACCAGACAATAACATCAGAAAGCCACATTTCCATGAGATCGCGGGCATTTAAAGCAGATTTGGCAACAAAACGTCATTCTTATTAATCAAAACACGCAGAATTAAGCACTTAACAAGGCTTTTTTTCCTCTCTCAAGCTAAGACCCATCAGGGGGATTTAGACGATCAAGCAGGTGTTTATGTATTTAACAACTCTTTCTTTTTCATGATGAAAAAATATATTTATTGTGTTCAGAAAGTCATCTTAATCTGCTACCCATCTGTTACATAAACCTTGAGACGCACACACACACACACACACACATGTGCGCACAAATACTTGTGTGCAAACACACACACACCACATGCACGCACACACACACTAACAGAGCTGGAGACAAGGACAGAAGAAGACTCAATTACTACCAGGGGAGGATTCACTACCAGGGGAGGAGTCACTACCAGGGGAGGAGTCACTACCAGGGGAGGAGTGAATACCAGGGGAGGATTCACTACCAGGGGAGGAGTCACTACCAGGGGAGGAGTCACTACCAGGGGAGGAGTCACTACCAGGGGAGGAGTCACTACCAGGGGAGGAGTCACTACCAGGGGAGGAGTCACTACCAGGGGAGGAGTCACTACCAGGGGAGGAGTCACTACCAGGGAGAGTCACTACCAGGGAGGAGTCACTACCAGGGGGTCTCCAGGGAGGAGTCACTGGGGAGGATTCACTACCAGGGAGGAGTCACTACCAGGGGAGGAGTCACTACCAGGGGAGGAGTCACTACCAGGGGAGGAGTGAATACCAGGGAGGAATGAACCAGGGAGGAGTCACTACCAGGAGGAGTCACTACCAGGGGAGGTGTCACTACCAGGGAGGATTCACTACCAGGGGAGGAGTCCTAGAGGAGTGAATACCAGGGAGGTGTCCTGGACATCTGTTTATATGTTTATAACACGAGGCCTGAGGTGTCCTGAGGACATTCTGTTTATATGTTTAGTCACTACGAGGCCTGAGGTGTCCTGAGGACATTCTGTTTATATGTTTATAATACGAGGGTCTGAGGTGTCCTGAGGACATTCTGTTTATATGTTTATAATACGAGGCCTGAGGTGTCCTGAGGACATTCTGTTTATATGTTTATAATACGAGGGCCTGAGGTGTCCTGAGGACATTCTGTTTATATGTTTATAATACGAGGCCTGAGGTGTCCTGAGGGACATTCTGTTTATATGTTTATAATACGAGGCCTGAGGTGTCCTGAGGACATTCTGTTTATATGTTTATAATACGAGGCCTGAGGTGTCCTGAGGACATTCTGTTTATATGTTTATAATACGAGGCCTGAGGTGTCCTGAGGACATTCTGTTTATATGTTTATAATACGAGGCCTGAGGTGTCCTGAGGACATTCTGTTTATATGTTTATAATACGAGGCCTGAGGTGTCCTGAGGACATTCTGTTTATATGTTTATAATACGAGGCCTGAGGTGTCCTGAGGACATTCTGTTTATATGTTTATAATACGAGGCCTGAGGTGTCCTGAGGACATTCTGTTTATATGTTTATAATACGAGGCCTGAGGTGTCCTGAGGACATTCTGTTTATATGTTTATAATACGAGGCCTGAGGTGTCCTGAGGACATTCTGTTTATATGTTTATAATACGAGGCCTGAGGTGTCCTGAGGACATTCTGTTTATATGTTTATAATACGAGGCCTGAGGTGTCCTGAGGACATTCTGTTTATATGTTTATAATACGAGGCCTGAGGTGTCCTGAGGACATTCTGTTTATATGTTTATAATACGAGGCCTGAGGTGTCCTGAGGACATTCTGTTTATATGTTTATAATACGAGGCCTGAGGTGTCCTGAGGACATTCTGTTTATATGTTTATAATACGAGGCCTGAGGTGTCCTGAGGACATTCTGTTTATATGTTTATAATACGAGGCCTGAGGTGTCCTGAGGACATTCTGTTTATATGTTTATAATACGAGGCCTGAGGTGTCCTGAGGACATTCTGTTTATATGTTTATAATACGAGGCCTGAGGTGTCCTGAGGACATTCTGTTTATATGTTTATAATACGAGGCCTGAGGTGTCCTGAGGACATTCTGTTTATATGTTTATAATACGAGGCCTGAGGTGTCCTGAGGACATTCTGTTTATATGTTTATAATCACGAGGCCTGAGGTGTCCTGAGGACATTCTGTTTATATGTTTATAATACGAGGTCTGAGGTGTCCTGAGGACATTCTGTTTATATGTTTATAATACGAGGCCTGAGGTGTCCTGAGGACATTCTGTTTATATGTTTATAATACGAGGCCTGAGGTGTCCTGAGGACATTCTGTTTATATGTTTATAATACGAGGCCTGAGGTGTCCTGAGGACATTCTGTTTATATGTTTATAATACGAGGCCTGAGGTGTCCTGAGGACATTCTGTTTATATGTTTATAATACGAGGCCTGAGGTGTCCTGAGGACATTCTGTTTATATGTTTATAATACGAGGCCTGAGGTGTCCTGAGGACATTCTGTTTATATGTTTATAACACGAGGCCTGAGGTGTCCTGAGGACATTCTGTTTATATGTTTATAATACGAGGCCTGAGGTGTCCTGAGGACATTCTGTTTATATGTTTATAATACGAGGCCTGAGGTGTCCTGAGGACATTCTGTTTATATGTTTATAATACGAGGCCTGAGGTGTCCTGAGGACATTCTGTTTATATGTTTATAATACGAGGCCTGAGGTGTCCTGAGGACATTCTGTTTATATGTTTATAATACGAGGCCTGAGGTGTCCTGAGGACATTCTGTTTATATGTTTATAATACGAGGCCTGAGGTGTCCTGAGGACATTCTGTTTATATGTTTATAATACGAGGCCTGAGGTGTCCTGAGGACATTCTGTTTATATGTTTATAATACGAGGCCTGAGGTGTCCTGAGGACATTCTGTTTATATGTTTATAATACGAGGCCTGAGGTGTCCTGAGGACATTCTGTTTATATGTTTATAATACGAGGCCTGAGGTGTCCTGAGGACATTCTGTTTATATGTTTATAATACGAGGCCTGAGGTGTCCTGAGGACATTCTGTTTATATGTTTATATTACGAGGCCTGAGGTGTCCTGAGGACATTCTGTTTATATGTTTATAATACGAGGCCTGAGGTGTCCTGAGGACATTCTGTTTATATGTTTATAATACGAGGCCTGAGGTGTCCTGAGGACATTCTGTTTATATGTTTATAATACGAGGCCTGAGGTGTCCTGAGGACATTCTGTTTATATGTTTATAATACGAGGCCTGAGGTGTCCTGAGGACATTCTGTTTATATGTTTATAATACGAGGCCTGAGGTGTCCTGAGGACATTCTGTTTATATGTTTATAATACGAGGCCTGAGGTGTCCTGAGGACATTCTGTTTATATGTTTATAATACGAGGTCTGAGGTGTCCTGAGGACATTCTGTTTATATGTTTATAATACGAGGCCTGAGGTGTCCTGAGGACATTCTGTTTATATGTTTATAATACGAGGCCTGAGGTGTCCTGAGGACATTCTGTTTATATGTTTATAATACGAGGCCTGAGGTGTCCTGAGGACATTCTGTTTATATGTTTATAATACGAGGCCTGAGGTGTCCTGAGGACATTCTGTTTATATGTTTATAATACGAGGTCTGAGGTGTCCTGAGGACATTCTGTTTATATGTTTATAATACGAGGCCTGAGGTGTCCTGAGGACATTCTGTTTATATGTTTATAATACGAGGCCTGAGGTGTCCTGAGGACATTCTGTTTATATGTTTATAATACGAGGCCTGAGGTGTCCTGAGGACATTCTGTTTATATGTTTATAATACGAGGCCTGAGGTGTCCTGTGGACATTCTGTTTATATGTTTATAATACGAGGCCTGAGGTGTCCTGAGGACATTCTGTTTATATGTTTATAATACGAGGCCTGAGGTGTCCTGAGGACATTCTGTTTATATGTTTATAATACGAGGCCTGAGGTGTCCTGAGGACATTCTGTTTATATGTTTATAATACGAGGCCTGAGGTGTCCTGAGGACATTCTGTTTATATGTTTATAATACGAGGCCTGAGGTGTCCTGAGGACATTCTGTTTATATGTTTATAATACGAGGCCTGAGGTGTCCTGAGGACATTCTGTTTATATGTTTATAATACGAGGCCTGAGGTGTCCTGAGGACATTCTGTTTATATGTTTATAATACGAGGTCTGAGGTGTCCTGAGGACATTCTGTTTATATGTTTATAATACGAGGCCTGAGGTGTCCTGAGGACATTCTGTTTATATGTTTATAATACGAGGCCTGAGGTGTCCTGTGGACATTCTGTTTATATGTTTATAATACGAGGCCTGAGGTGTCCTGAGGACATTCTGTTTATATGTTATAATACGAGGCCTGAGGTGTCCTGAGGACATTCTGTTTATATGTTTATAATACGAGGCCTGAGGTGTCCTGAGGACATTCTGTTTATATGTTTATAATACGAGGCCTGAGGTGTCCTGAGGACATTCTGTTTATATGTTTATAATACGAGGCCTGAGGTGTCCTGAGGACATTCTGTTTATATGTTTATAATACGAGGCCTGAGGTGTCCTGAGGACATTCTGTTTATATGTTTATAATACGAGGCCTGAGGTGTCCTGAGGACATTCTGTTTATATGTTTATAATACGAGGCCTGAGGTGTCCTGAGGACATTCTGTTTATATGTTTATAATACGAGGCCTGAGGTGTCCTGAGGACATTCTGTTTATATGTTTATAATACGAGGTCTGAGGTGTCCTGAGGACATTCTGTTTATATGTTTATAATACGAGGCCTGAGGTGTCCTGAGGACATTCTGTTTATATGTTTATAACACGAGGCCTGAGGTGTCCTGAGGACATTCTGTTTATATGTTTATAATACGAGGCCTGAGGTGTCCTGAGGACATTCTGTTTATATGTTTATAATACGAGGCCTGAGGTGTCCTGAGGACATTCTGTTTATATGTTTATAATCACGAGGCCTGAGGTGTCCTGAGGACATTCTGTTTATATGTTTATAATACGAGGCCTGAGGTGTCCTGAGGACATTCTGTTTATATGTTTATAATACGAGGCCTGAGGTGTCCTGAGGACATTCTGTTTATATGTTTATAATACGAGGCCTGAGGTGTCCTGAGGACATTCTGTTTATATGTTTATAATAGGAGGCCTGAGGTGTCCTGAGGACATTCTGTTTATATGTTTATAACACGAGGCCTGAGGTGTCCTGAGGACATTCTGTTTATATGTTTATAACACGAGGCCTGAGGTGTCCTGAGGACATTCTGTTTATATGTTTATAATACGAGGCCTGAGGTGTCCTGAGGACATTCTGTTTATATGTTTATAATACGAGGCCTGAGGTGTCCTGAGGACATTCTGTTTATATGTTTATAATACGAGGCCTGAGGTGTCCTGAGGACATTCTGTTTATATGTTTATAATACGAGGTCTGAGGTGTCCTGAGGACATTCTGTTTATATGTTTATAACACGAGGCCTGAGGTGTCCTGAGGACATTCTGTTTATATGTTTATAATACGAGGTCTGAGGTGTCCTGAGGACATTCTGTTTATATGTTTATAATACGAGGTCTGAGGTGTCCTGAGGACACTGATGAGTTGGTTTAGTCTGTCTGTCTGGCTGGCTGGCTGGCTGGCTGTCTATCTGTCTGTCTGTCTGTCTGTCTGCCCTCCCACCCGCCTGCCCATCCATACGCCTGTCTGTCCACCTGTCAATCCATCCATCTTTCAGTCAGTCAGTGAGTCAGTTTTTTAGCGAGATAGCCAGCCATCCAACCAGTCCCTCATCCTATTCCTATTCATTTCCCTCTTCCTCCTTCTCCTCCTCTTCCTCTGCCTCTTCCTCATCCTCCTCCTCCTCTTCCTCCTCCTCCTCCTCTTCCCTCCTCATCCTCCTCCTCTCCTCTCCTCTCCTCCCCTCCTCTCCTCTCCTCTCCTCTCCTCTCCTCTCCTCTCCTCTTCCTCTTCCTCTTCCTCTTCCTCCTCCTCCTCTTCGACCTATAGCTATGTCGTTGCCAAATCAGAACACTGTGACCAAACCAGATTTCACAGAAACAACAAGGTTTAATTTGGCTGCAGCCAAGCAAGGCAAAGCTACAACAAAGCAAAAGCTACAACGGTAACACTGCGAATGAGGGTTCGAGTCCCAAATTGCACCCTATTTCCCTATATAGTGCAATACTTTTGACCAGGGGGTCCTAATTCACTATATAGGGAATAAGATGCTATTTGGGACGCAGAGAGGCAAAGCCACAGGCAGCACCATTGGTCTCTGTGTTAACTCACTGCTCCTCCTCCTCCTGTTTCCTGGTAGATAGATGGGCATCAGAGGGTTCTGCAGATTAGGGGGAGCTAAGTGGCGTGCAGTGTCTTACGCTGAGAGAGATTCACGTTTTGTTTATCTATTTCACTTGCTTTGGCAATGTAAACATATGTTTCCCATGCCAATAAAGCCCCTTGAATTGAGAGAGAGAGAGAGAGAGAGAGAGAGAGAGGTTTTTTAATTAACAAACTGTGAGTGGCGTGAAGACAGAGGAAGCGTCCTAAATTGCACCCTATTCCCTACATAGTGCACTACTTTTGATCAGGGCCCATAGGGCTCTAGTTTGTGCCCTGGTCAAAAGTAGTGCACTAAATAGGGAATAGTGTACCAGTGTCTCCCTCTCTCTAAAGGATCTGAGACTAATATCTCTGTCTCTGTAGTGAAGGTCATTCAGGTCAGAGGAGGATGAAAGTGCTGCTCTCACTTCTAATTCAAAAATCTAATATCATCTTTATCGAGCGGTATTTCCAAAAGAACCGTTTTAACATGAACCGTTAGGAGTTAGATAGGAGGTCTTATGAGAAATGAAAGCGGAGGTCTTATCGTTGTTCATTATGAAGTTAAACGTCTGTTTCAAACAGTGTGGATCTAGCTTGTAAAGGTAGAGATGTTCTTCTCATCTCTCTCTGTAAGGGGACTGACTGTGTGAAGGTAAAGGATAACTGTGTTCAACCGACAACTTCAGTACATTGTGGATAAAAGCCTACATCACATTAGGATAGATCAGTCAGTGTCCCCTGTCCATAGGCCTGCAGGTAAACCATGGGGGGAGGGGTTCTCTGATTGTTCAACAGGTAAACCATGGGGGAGGGGTTCTCTGATTGTTCAACAGGTAAACCATGGGGGGGGGGTTCTCTGATTGTTCAACAGGTAAACCATGGGGGAGGGGTTCTCTGATTGTTCAACAGGTAAACCATGGGGGGACGGGGTTCTCTGATTGTTCAACAGGTAAACCATGGGGGAGGGGTTCTCTGATTGTTCAACAGGTAAACCATGGGGGAGAGTTCTCTGATTGTTCAACAGGTAAACCATGGGGGAGGGGTTCTCTGATTGTTCAACAGGTAAACCATGGGGGGGAGGGGTTCTCTGATTGTTCAACAGGTAAACCATGGGGGGGAGTTCTCTGATTGTTCAACAGGTAAACCATGGGGGGGGTTCTCTGATTGTTCAACAGGTAAACCATGGGGGGGAGTTCTCTGATTGTTCAACAGGTAAACCATCTGGACAGAGTATCAGCATGGAGTGTACCTGGGCCTATTGTAGGATGGAGTGTACCTGGGCCTGTTGTAGGATGGGGTGTACCTGGGCCTGTTGTATTGATATGGGATACATAACATTTGAAATGTCTCTATTCTTTTAAATCTTTTGTGAGGGTAATGTTTACCTTTGACAGCATTTAGTAGTCGATGATTTCTGGATTAAAGCTCCTTTGAGACCAAAAAAGTGCTAGTGTTTCAATTGATGCAGGTGAGGGATCCGATCTACAGATGAAAACATAAGTCCAGTGAAAGGATTAAAAGCATTGGAACTGGTTTTGGAATATAGTCCTATCTTAAATAGTAACAACCCCATCTATCTCGATGTGCTCTATCATTGTAAAGACAATGGGCTGAATACACAATAGCCTTTTATGGTCAAATGTAAATAAACATCCCTGCCAACATCCTGTTCAGTCACCTCCTCTGTACTCTATAACCCTCTCTCTTTATTTCTCGGTCTCCTTCTCCTCCTCCCTCTCTCCTCCCTCTCTCTCTCTCCCTCCCCCCCTCCCGCTCTCTCTAACACCTCTCTCCCCCCTCCCTCCCTCCCCCCTCTCTCCTCCCTCTCTCTCCCTCCTCTCTCTCTCTCTCTCTAACACCTCTCTCCAGTCCAGGCTGGGTTGTACTGGTGGCAGGCGTACGTCCCTGAATAAAAATGAGTTGTGTGTCCATGGGTAAATCGCCCCAATATCTTCATAACTCAGCCTGCCTGGCCCACCTTCCTGCCCGCCTGCTCTCCTCTCCCCTCCTCCCTGCTCCTCCCATGCAGGGCCAGCCCAGCGCCCAATGACATCTGAAGGTCTCATCTCTCTTGCTCTCTCTCTCTGTCTCTCTCTGTCTCTCTCTCTCTCTCTCTCTTAATCTCTCTCTCTCTCTCTCTCTCTCTCTCTCTCTCTCTCTCTCTCTCTCTCTCTCTCGCTTCAGGGAACGCAGCAGATCTTCAATGAGTGATGTGTGTTTTAAACGCCGCTGGCATGATGGGTGTCATGGAGAGGGAGGGAGGGAGGGAGGGAGGGAGGGAGGGAGGGAGGGAGGGAGGGAGGTGAAAAACAATCAGGGATGCAGGACATAGATAGACAGTGTGAAATAGAAAGAGAAAAAAAACAGTGTGAGAGAAAAAAATATAAAGAGTCTGGAGACACCTACCACTACACTGGAGACATCTACCACTACACTGGAGACATCTACCACTACACTAGAGACATCTACCACTACACTGGAGACATCTACCACTACACTGGAGACATCTACCACTACACTGGAGACACCTACCACTACACTGGAGACATCTACCACTACACTGGAGACATCTACCACTACACTGGAGACATCTACCACTACACTGGAGACATCTACCACTACACTGGAGACATCTACCACTACACTGGAGACACCTACCACTACACTGAAGACATCTACCACTACACTGGAGACATCTACCACTACACTGGAGACATCTACCACTACACTGGAGACACCTACCACTACACTGGAGACATCTACCACTACACTGGAGACATCTACCACTACACTGGAGACATCTACCACTACACTGGAGACATCTACCACTACACTGGAGACATCTACCACTACACTGGAGACATCTACCACTACACTGGAGACACCTACCACTACACTGGAGACATCTACCACTACACTGGAGACACCTACCACTACACTGGAGACATCTACCACTACACTGGAGACATCTACCACTACACTGGAGACATCTACCACTACACTGGAGACATCTACCACTACACTGGAGACATCTACCACTACACTGGAGA
>NW_025534104.1:57500-60000 GCF_020615455.1 Coregonus clupeaformis | reverse complement strand
TCTCTCTCTCTCTCTCTCTCTCTCTCTCTCTCTCTCTCTCTCTCTCTCTCTCTCTCTCTCTCTCTCTCTCTCTCTCTCTCTCTCTCTCTCTCTCTCTCTCTCTCTCTCTCTCTCTCTCTCTCTCTCTCTGTCTCTCTGCCTCTCTCTCTGTCTCTCTGCCTCTCTCTCTGCCTCTCTCTCTGCCTCTCTCTCTGCCTCTCTCTCTGCCTCTCTCTCTCTCTGTCTCTCTCTCTCTCTGTCTCTCTCTCTCTCTGTCTCTCTCTCTGCCTCTCTGCCTCTCTCTCTCTCTCTCTCTCTCTCTCTCTCTGCCTCTCTCTCTGCCTCTCTCTCTCTCTCTCTCTCTCTCTCTCTCTGTCTCTCTCTCTGCCTCTCTCTCTGTCTCTCTCTCTCTCTCTCTCTCTCTCTCTCTCTCTCTGTCTCTCTCTCTCTCTCTGCCTCTCTCTCTCTCTCTCTCTCTCTCTCTCTCTCTCTCTCTCTCTCTCTCTCTCTCTCTCCCCCTCTCTGCCTCTCTGCAGCCTTTTGTTCCAGTTCCAAACACTTAAAGCTGTGAGAATGCTACTGAGCTGCAGGCCTGCTGGTTTTCCCTCTCACTGGTTTACAGAAAACATTTCACTTTGGCTCTCTATTGGTGCTGCGCTGTGCCTGTGCACTCGAATGTGCCATTGTCCTACTAGCTAGGCTTCACAGTAATGATGCTTTCAATCTCTCTGCACCGCAGGTGGGTGGTCAGTGTACAGATTACCTGGCTAGCCCCCTGCCTCGCCTACTTCAGCCCCCTTGCCCGAGCCTAGCATGGCCTCCTTCACAAAGTTTCAAGGGTTGCATCCCAAATCACACCCTATAACCTACGTAGTCCATAAGGCTCTGGTCAAAAGTAGTGCGCTGTATAGGGAATGGTGGAATAGCAGGACAAAGTCTATCTCTCCTGGCTAAATGTGATTACAAAGGATGGTAGCTAGCTCACTCTTTCACTAATCATCATCATTGTGCTCAGCTAATTGTTAGTGCGAAACTGGTGGATTGTGATTGAAGTAGGCCCTAATATGAAATTCGCTGCTAATAATGTCCTTTAAATCAGCGGAGTCATTTGCTTTTCAGGTGAACTAAGTGATCGCCAACACATGAAAATAAATACCAAATGTGGCTTGGCTATCTTGAAAACATGTAGGGGGCAATCACCACTTTATACAGATGATGTCTTTAAACATACAACTCATCAGATCCTCCTTTTAGGTCAAATAAACCTATTTTGAAGTCAACTGCTTTGTAATATACTTGCTCTCAGTTGGGTGTGATTGGGATAATGCTGACTTACAGTCTCTATGAAGACCAGAATAGCTACATGATAAAAGTAATTTAATCTGTTACATCTGCTGTCAACAACGTCTTGGTGTGGTTGTTGTAAGGCATGGTTAACACTAGTTATTTACTTGCTGTGTAAATGCTGTTTCACTGTAAACAATATGAGAGAGAGAGAGAGAGAGAGAGAGAGAGAGAGAGAGAGAGAGAGAGAGAGAGAGAGAGAGAGAGAGAGAGAGAGAGAGAGAGAGAGAGAGAGAGAGAGAGAGAGAGAGAGAGAGAGAGAGAGAGAGAGAGAGAGAGAGAGAGAGAGAGAGAGAGAGAGAGATTGATTGATTTGAACACCGCTGGGGATTCTACTGCCACAGCCAATATGTTAAGCTTTGACCGAATCCCAAATTACATCCTGTTCCCTACACAGTGCACTACTTTTGACCAGGGTCCATAGAGAACTATAGTATATAGCGAAACAGAGTGCCGTTTGGGTAGCAGGCGATGGCTGTTAGATGAACGACACCAATTCACTGCAACGGTTCATATTTAAATGCACATACATGTCGAACTACTGTTGATCATGATCATTGTTTCCATTTATGTAGGCTGCGTCCCAAATCGCACCCTATTACCTATATCCTGCAATACTTTAGACCAAGGCTCACATATATCAGGTTACCTGGCTACTCAACATATATCAGGTTATCTGGCTACTCAACATATATCAGGTTAGCTGGCTACTCAACATATATCAGGTTATCTGGCTACTCAACATATATCAGGTTACCTGGCTACTCAACATATATCAGGTTAGCTGGCTACTCAACATATATCAGGTTAGCTGGCTACTCAACATATATCAGGTTAGCTGGCTACTCAACATATATCAGGTTAGCTGGCTACTCAACATATATCAGGTTACCTGGCTACTCAACATACATCAGGTTACCAGGCTACTCAACATATATCAGGTTAGCTGGCTACTCAACATATATCAGGTTAGCTGGCTACTCAACATATATCAGGTTAGCTGGCTACTCAACATATATCAGGTTAGCTGGCTACTCAACATATATCAGGTTATCTGGCTACTCAACATATATCAGGTTACCAGGCTACTCAACATATATCAGGTTACCTGGCTACTCAACATATATCAGGTTACCTGGCTACTCAACATATATCAGGTTACCTGGCTACTCAACAT
>NW_025534104.1:20000-50000 GCF_020615455.1 Coregonus clupeaformis | reverse complement strand
AGAGGTATTTTCAAATGTAAACATGCATTTCTGTGGTTCGGGCGGTTGGAAGGTTGGAATTTGAAAAGTTTAGCTTTGTCACTTGATGTGTGTGTGGAGAGAGCTTGTGTTTTGTGTTGTAGTATTTATTCAGTTGATTAATATGTAGAATAGAAATGTCTGTGGTGGATTGTCCGTCTGTCTAGAGTGAATAGGTATAATATCAATGTCTGTGGTGGATTGTCCGTCTGTCTAGAGTGAATAGGTAGAATATCAATGTCTGTGGTGGATTGTCCGTCTGTCTAGAGTGAATAGGTATAATATCAATGTCTGTGGTGGATTGTCCGTCTGTCTAGAGTGAATAGGTATAATATCAATGTCTGTGGTGGATTGTCCGTCCGTCTGTCTAGAAGCAGGAAATGACAACATGGACGTTTCTATTCCCTCCCTGACAAAGGTCTCTCTCAAGGTCTCATCCACACGCCCCGTGCCTCAGCTCACCCACAGAGTCTGTCTCCCAAATGGCACCCTATCCTATCCCCTCCACAGAGTCCGTCTCCCAAATGGCACCCTATCCTATCCCCTCCACAGAGTCTGTCTCCCAAATGGCACCCTATCCTATCCCCTCCACAGAGTCTGTCTCCCAAATGGCACCCTATCCTATCCCCTCCACAGAGTCAGTCTCCCAAATGGCACCCTATCCTATCCCCTCCACAGAGTCTGTCTCCCAAATGGCACCCTATCCTATCCCCTCCACAGAGTCTGTCTCCCAAATGGCACCCTATCCTATCCCCTACATAGTGAACTGCTTTTGACCAGGGCCCATAACATGAATGTTCTCCGACCCTCACCTCTCCTCACCAACATAGAGAGAAGTGGAGGATCTTAGCCTGGAAGTAGAAATATGACGCGTCGCCCGAATTGCATCCTATCCTCTATAGCGGTTGCACTCAAAAAAAGAAGTGCACCGTATAGGGAATAGTGTGCCGTTTGGGACTCGCTCTGAGATATTTAGAGGATCCATCCTTCGGCAGCAGGAACCCAGATCAGTCAGTCTGTTAGAGTAGAACATGTCAGGCTGGGTTTCATTACTGCTTCACCTTGAGGCACCTGGTGGACTGTGGTGTTATTTATTCTGTCTAGGTGTCGCCATTAAACTCTTATAACGTTGAGCTTGTATCAATCAACCGCCGAGACTCTATTTTTTTTTTTGCAGCAAGGTTCAATTTAATGGGAGAGACTACTGCTTTCGTCCTCATATGGCGCCCTATTCACTTTTGGGTTGGGGCCATCCCCTTGCCCTACGGGCCCTGGTCTAAAGTAGTGCACTATATATAGGGAATAGTGTGCCGTTTGGGATGAAGGATCCAGCTCTGATCTAATATCCTGTTGTAGGAGTAGCTGAGGCCAACAGATACATCAACAGTGCTCCTTGGGTGAGGGAAAAGTGAAATGAATCCAGAAAACTTTAGGTCCTTGGCTGAGAGGGACGTTCTGTAATAAATTGTAAATTGTCTGACACTTGTCTGCTTGGTAACACTAAATACATCACACTGCAGTCCTGGGTTGAGTCCCAAATGGCACCCTATTCCCTATATAGTTCACTACTTTTGATCAGAGCCCCTATGACATGGCCCTGTGGACCATGGTCAACAGTAGTGCACTACATAGGGAATAGGATGCCATTCTCTGGTCTAAAGTAGTGCACTACATAGGGAATAGGGTGCCATTCTCTGGTCTAAAGTAGTGCACTACATAGGGAGTAGGGTGCCATTCTCTGGTCTAAAGTAGTGCACTACATAGGGAATAGGGTGCCATTCTCTGGTCTAAAGTAGTGCACTACATAGGGAATAGGGTGCCATTCTCTGGTCTAAAGTCGTGCACTACATAGGGAGTAGGGTGCCATTCTCTGGTCTAAAGTAGTGCACTACATAGGGAATAGGGTGCCGTTCTCTGGTCTAAAGTAGTGTACTACATAGTGAATAGGGTGCCGTTCTCTGGTCTAAAGTAGTGCACTACATAGGGAATAGGGTGCCATTCTCTGGTCTAAAGTAGTGCACTACATAGGGAATAGGGTGCCATTCTCTGGTCTAAAGTAGTACACTACATAGGGAATAGGGTGCCTTTTGAGAGGTATCCTAAGACAGGGTTTTCAAACTCGGTCCTTGGTCCTGGGGTGGCAGGTAGCCTGGCAGGTAGCCTGGCAGGTAGGAGCGTTGGGCCAGTAACCGAAGGGTTGCTGGATGGAATCCCAGAGCTGACAAGGTAAAAACCTGTCGTTCTGCCCTTGAGCAAGGCAGTTAACCCACTGTTCCCCGGGCGCCGATGACGTGGGCTGTCGATTAAGGCAGTCCCCCCGTACCTCTCTGATTCAGAGGGGTTGGGTTAAATGTGGAAGACACATTTCAGTTGTACAACTGACTAGGTTTTTCCCCCGGGTGCACATTTAGTTTTTTGACCCCCCAGCACTACACAGCTGATTTAAATAACCAACTCATCATCAAGCTTTGGGAAACCCTGGTCTAAGAGATGCTCCTGTTAGTGGTTCACACATTCACAGAATCACACCTCACCCACAAGACCATTACCCTCACAGAGGGTGGGTTTACACAGGCAGCCCAATTCTGATCTTTTGACCAATCACATCAGATCTTGTCACATCAGATATTTTGCAGATCTGATTGGTCAAAAGACCAATTAGTGAACAAAATATCAGAATTGGGCTGCCTGTGTTAACCCAGCCATATTAGACACAATCAGACATTACCCTCAAATATTAGACACAATCAGACATTACCCTCAAATATTAGACACAATCAGACATTACCCTCACATACACTATATATACAAAAGTATGTGGACACCTCTTCAAATTAGTGAATTAAGCTATTTCAGCCACACCCGTTGCTGACCGGTGTATAAAATCGAGCACACGCCATGCAATCTCCATAGACAAACTTTGGCAGTAGAATGGCCTTACTGAAGAGCTCAGTGACTTTCAACGTGGTACCGTCATAGGATGCCACCTTTTCAAGAAGTCAGTTTGTCAAATTTCTGCCATGCTAGAGCTGCCCCGGTCAACTGTAAGCGCTGTTATTGTGAAGTCAAAACGTCTATGAGCAACAATGGCTCAGCCTCAAAGTGGTAGGCCACACAAGCTCACAGAATGGGACTGCCAAGTGCTGACAACACTCACTACCGAGTTCCAAACTGCCTCTGGAAGCAACGTCAGCACAAGAACTGTTCGACAGGAGCTTCATGAAATGGGTTTCCATGGCCGAGCAGCCGCACACAAGCCTAAGATCACGCTGCGCAATGCCAAGCGTCAGCTGGAGTGGTGTAAATTGACATTCAATCTCCAGCTGTCCCATAGCAATGAATGGGTCGGGATGAGTGAGAGAGACAGGCAGGCAGCTTGTATCAGCCAGTCGAAATCATGAATAAGCGTAATTTTTATGGATATACACAAAGAAATGTCAATAGAAAACAGCTTACACAAACGCAAATGCAGCTACTTTTGCTGTTATTTTGGCTGCACTGTTTGACGTGACTGCAAGTTAACCGTAGTTGGCTAGCTAGCAAGCAAGGGATAAGAACGTTGCCAGCCAGTATGGCAATAGAACATTTAGAACTAACGACTGAGTCGCGTCCATAGATACAGAACAAAAAGACTTGACGACTGGGTCGCGTCTCTGGCAACTGAACCGATAGAACGAATGACCAGCCGGCTTGGGTAGCAACCCTAGATTTGAGTCGGGACTATATCTTGTGGAAGGATGAAATAGTTTGAATAAATTCATCAAAATAACGTTTTTAATGAAAATATGTAAATCATTATTTGAATATGTTGGTAACCCGTTGTATAAAAGTAATTATGGCCTCGAAACCGGTGTTTGGAGGATATATTGGCACGGTTTGCCAGCCCTAGACTTCGTCTTGGGCCTAACAACACCCGTGCCAATATATCCTCCAAACACCGGCTTCGAGGGCATGATCACTTCATTGGAACGCAGACCGCGAGCCAGGCCTAATCGCCCAACATCAGTACCAGACCTCACTAATGCTCTTGTAGCTGAATGGAAGCAAGTCCCCGCAGCAATGTTCCAACATCTAGTGGAAAGCCTTCCCAGAAGAGTGGAGGCTGTTATAGCAGCAAAGGGGGGGACCAAATCCATATTGATGCCCATGATTTTGGAATGAGATGTTCGACGAGCAGGTGTCCACATACTTATGGTTATGTAGTGTATTAAACATGTCCACATACTTATGGTTATGTAGTGTATTAAAGCTTCAGAAAATTACCGTATTTAATAAATTATAGCATTTTATATATTACCACAAAGGTGTTCTTTAAAAAACATCCATGTGCAACATTTGCTTTCACATCTGACAAAAAAATAAAAAATCTTTCAAAAAAAATAAAAATAAAACGTGCTTTAAAGATATACTCAGCCATATACAGGCAGGCAACTTCCATCTTACAGACACAATTCAAATCTGCTGAGACTTCTGCTATTGGCTTCTCCCTTATTTCCGGCTAGCCACTGAGCTCAGACACATTTAAAGGAGAGTCATTGACTGACTTTTCAAATCTTTAACATCCTCTCATTGAAGCCTTGACATTGTCTGAGTCGGTGAGGAACCGTTGGAGCAGCATGTTGCTATGCATTAGTATGGAGGCAGATGGGAGGTGGAGAGAGTCTGGGGGGGAAGGACCTTATGGCTCAGTCTCACTCTGACAAAGGCCCCACACGTTCCTGCTGTTGTTCGCTGACACAGAGCCTCATCAGCTGGGAGGATATACATCACTTCCTGTCTCTGGTTCTATTGTTGATGTGTAATTACTGGGGCCCCTCAGTATGTCAACAGATGACACAGCTTCCTCGGCAACCGCTGTTGTTACTAAGGGGCCCGCACAACCTGGCCAGCTGCTGTTATTCAAACGAAAGCATCACGCGTTGTCATTGTTGTCCGGACCAATCATAGTGTTATTCTTCTCTCTGGACCAATCACGTCTGTTGGAGCGCATTCAAATCCAGGAGCCGGGAACCTGGAGAATTTTTTTAGAATTTTGGAAAATAAAGCTGTCCCTGTTTCCCCTTGTGACCTGTGTTGGTCTTGGAGGAAGATATATAACATTAGAAAGACAGAGAGCCTCCATTAGTTTACTCCAATTAGTGGAGGGGTGGCAGGGTTAGGGGAAAATAATAAAGGAAAATATATTTAAAAAAAAATATATATATATATATATATATATACCAAAAAATATATGGGGGATTGGAAATGATGCAGACAATTACATTGATGGAAGCTACAATCTATCTGCAATATTAAAGCTGATCTACCCCCTAAATAAATAAAAAGACAGAGAGCATCTCAAAGTATCCTGTAGACATGAAATACACATCATGATGTTTACTGGTCTCGGAGAAAAGACAACACTCCTTTTATTTGAACATGCGCCTTAGCTGCCAGTGTGTCCTGTAAAATACAGCCTGGGTCTAGAGGCCGTGGAGAGGAGAGAGAGAACGAACGACGTCAAGCGTAACAAATCGGTCGTAACACCTTAGAGCGCTCCCTACGGCCAGTCGCCATTCATTTTACCATCGACTTCCTCCCAAATGGCACCCTATTCCATATTTAGTGCACTACTTTTCACCAGGGCTCATACGGTGGTGCACTTTGTAGGGAATAGGGTGCCATTGGGGACTCAACCTGTGTGGTGTTGTTGATGATTCTCCACCAGACATTACTAGTATGAAATAGATAGAACAATCTGTGATGATTCTCCACAGGACATTACTAGTATGAAATAGATAGAACAATCTGTGATGATTCTCCACATTTACATTTACATTTAAGTCATTTAGCAGACGCTCTTATCCAGAGCGACTTACAAATTGGTGCATTCAATTTATGATAGCCAGTGGGACAACCACCCAAATTATATATATATATATATATATATTATTTTTATTTATGTATTTTATTTTTAATTTTTATGGGGGGGAGGGGGGGTAGAAGGATTACTGTTATACTATTCCAGGTATTCCTTAAAGAGGTGGGGTTTCAAGTGTCCCCGGAAGGTGGTCAGTGACTCCGCTGTCCTGGCATCGTGGGGGAGCTTGTTCCACCTTTAGGGTGCCAGAGCAGCGAATAGCTTTGACTGGGCTGAGCGGGAACTGTGCTTCCGTAGAGGTAGGGGGGCTAGCAGGCCAGAGGTGGATGAACGTAGTGCCCTCGTTTGGGTGTAGGGACTGATCAGAGCCTGAAGGTAAGGAGGTGCCGTTCCCCCTCACAGCTCTGTAGGCAAGCACCATGGTCTTGTAGTAGACGCGAGCTTCAACTGGAAGCCAGTGGAGTGTGCGGAGGAGCTGGGTGACATGAGAGAACTTGGGAAGGTTGAACACCAGACGGGCTCCACCAAACATTACTAGTGTGAAATAGATAGAACAATGGGCGGCAGGTAGCTTAGTGGTTAAGAGTGTTGTGCCAGTAATCGCAAGGTCGCTGGTTCTAATCCCCAAACTGACTAGGTGAAAAATCTGTCGATGTGCCCTTGAGCAAGGCACTTAATCCTAATTGCTCCTGTGAGTTGCTCTGGATAAGAGCGTCTGCTAAATGACGAAAAATATATATATAATTGTGGTCACATAACAATCTGTTTGGGAGCCTAAAATAAATTCTGTCACGTAGCGCTCAGTAAATTGGACCAGAAATGTTTTTTAAAAGATATTATAGAGCAGCTATGTTTTTCTTGACAGACGGAGTGGAAAAATACACATGTATTTCAGACAGAAATCTGGTAATTCTCTTATAGAAATGTGCGTAGTTTATTCACATTGACTTAGTTTCATATTATGTGAGAAAAATACAGTACATCCTATTTGTGCCACTGTCCCATTTAGATCTGATGCATTGATATTGTTCTCTTCAACATCTCTTTTATAGCATTATGCATTCTTCCACAATCTTTGATCAAAGCAAAACGGATATCAAATTGAGGAAATTGAAGGAAATCGTATTCATTTTACATATGACAATGTCAGATTCTTTATCATCGTTCTTTTCCTGTTATCTTTCATTTCTATGTGTTATTAAAGTGACATTTTCTACACCGTTCAAAGCTGCCTCCCACCTGCCTCTCATCCAGTCCCCCTGAAGTCCTCTGAAAACCCACAACAAATCCATCAAGTTTCATTTCTTCTGATCCCAGCCCCATCCATCCATCCATTCTCACTGGCAATAACCCCTTTCTCATCCCAAAATACATAAGCAATAATGAGAGCCAGCATCAATCCTGCTTTCTTTGTCACACTTTAAGTTGTGAAGAAGGATCCTAGTGTCATGCAATAACAGTCTTGGAGCTTGGGTGCCACCGGCGTTGCCGTGCCGACTGAGACATCCTAATGGGAAATGGCTGCTCTGGCATAAAGACGGTAATCCCTCACTCTGTCTCCTCCTGACAGTCCTCAGTTATGGAAGCCTGAGTAATCTAATTTCTGTTATCTTAGATATCACATTTCTCTTTTTATGGCGCAAAGGCTGGGCTAGGCTGGGCTGGGACTGACGCAGGGTGGGCTGGGGCTGGGGCTGGGGCTGGGACTGACGCAGGGTGGGCTGGGTTGGGGCTGGGACTGAAGCAGGGTGGGCTGGGGCTGGGGCTGGGACTGAAGCAGGGTGGGCTGGGGCTGGGGTTGGGGCTGGGACTGAAGCAGGGTGGGCTGGGGCTGGGGTTGGGGCTGGGACTGACGCAGGGTGGGCTGGGGCTGGGGCTGGGACTGAAGCAGGGTGGGCTGGGGCTAGGCTGGGCTGGGACTGACGCAGGGTGGGCTGGGGCTGGGGCTGGGACTGAAGCAGGGTGGGCTGGGGCTGGGGCTGGGACTGAAGCAGGGTGGGCTGGGGCTAGGCTGGGCTGGGACTGACACAGGGTGGGCTGGGGCTGGGAATGGGACTGACGCAGGGTGGGCTGGGGCTGGGAATGGGACTGACGCAGGGTGGGCTGGGGCTGGGGCTGGGACTGAAGCAGGGTGGGCTGGGGCTGGGGCTGGGACTGGGTTGGGGGCTGGGACTGAAGCAGGGTGGGCTGGGGCTGGGGCTGGGACTGACGCAGGGTGGGCTGGGGCTGGGGTGGGCTGGGACTGAAGCAGGGTGGGCTGGGGCTAGGCTGGGCTGGGACTGACGCAGGGTGGGCTGGGGCTGGGGCTGGGACTGAAGCAGGGTGGGCTGGGGCTGGGGCTGGGACTGAAGCAGGGTGGGCTGGGCTGGGGCTGGGGCTGGGGCTGGGACTGACGCAGGGTGGGCTTGGGGCTGGGGTTGGGGCTGGGACTGAAGCAGGGTGGGCTGGGGCTGGGTTGGGGCTGGGACTGAAGCAGGGTGTGCTGGGGCTGGGGCTGGGACTGATGCAGGGTGGGCTGGGGCTGGGTTGGGGCTGGGACTGAAGCAGGGTGGGATGGGTTGGGGCTAGGACTGATGCAGGGTGGGCTGGGGCTGGGTTGGGGCTGGGACTGAAGCAGGGTGGGCTGGGTTGGGGCTGGGACTGACGCAGGGTGGGCTGGGGCTGGGGCTGGGACTGAAGCAGGGTGGGCTGGGGCTGGGACTGGGGCTGGGACTGAAGCAGGGTGGGCTGGGGCTGGGTTGGGGCTGGGACTGAAGCAGGGTGGGCTGGGGCTGGGACTGAAGCAGGGTGGGCTGGGGCTGGGACTGGGGCTGGGACTGAAGCAGGGTGGGCTGGGGCTGGGACTGGGGCTGGGACTGAAGCAGGGTGGGCTGGGGCTGGGACTGGGGCTGGGACTGGCCAAGCAGGGTGGGCTGGGGCTGGGTTGGGGCTGGGACTGAAGCAGGGTGGGCTGGGGCTGGGACTGGGACTGACGCAGGGTGGGCTGGGGCTGGGACTGGGGCTGGGACTGAAGCAGGGTGGGTTGGGGCTGGGGCTGGGGCTGGGGCTGGGGCTGGGGCTGGGGCTGGGACTGAAGCAGGGTGGGTTGGGGCTGGGGCTGGGGCTGGGGCTGGGGCTAGGACTGAAGCAGAGTGGGCTGGGGCTGGGGCTGGGACTGAAGCAGGGTGGGTTGGGGCTGGGGCTGGGGCTGGGGCTGGGGCTGGGACTGGGGCTGGGGCTGGGACTGAAGCAGGGTGGGTTGGGGCTGGGGCTGGGACTGGGACTGGGGCTGTGACTGAAGCAGGGTGGGCTGGGGTTGGGGCTGGGGCTGGGACTGAAGCAGGGTGGGTTGGAGCTGGGGCTGGGGCTGGGGCTGGGGCTGGGGTTGGTGGGTTAGCCTACTCTTTGACAAGTCAGACAGAGAGAGGGAGGAGGAAGAGCAGGAGGAGGAGGAGGAGGAGGAGGAGGAGGTATTTATCCAGCTCACGACACCTACACAGCCAGACAGAAAGGTGTGTGACTGTTGCGTCTTTTAGACTTTCTGCTCAGTGAGTCGTGTGCCAATTGCCAACTTCCACTGGTAAACTTTAGTGGCAACATAAACAATATGGGAATATAATTTGCTCAAAACAGACATTTTCACTAAAGAATGGTTAGAAGGGAGAGATAGTACAGGACAGATAGTACAGGACAGATAGTACAGGATAGATAGTACAGGACAGATAGTACAGGACAGATAGTACAGGATATATAGTACAGGATAGATAGTACAGGATAGATAGTACAGGATAGATAGTACAGGATAGATAGTACAGGATAGATAGTACAGGACAGATAGTACATGATAGATAGTACAGGATAGATAGTACAGGATAGATAGTACAGGATAGATAGTACAGGATAGATAGTACAGGATAGATAGTACAGGACATATAGTACAGGACAGATAGTACAGGATAGATAGTACAGGATAGATAGTACAGGATAGATAGTACAGGATAGATAGTACAGGATAGATAGTACAGGACAGATAGTACAGGATAGATAGTACAGGATAGATAGTAAAGGATAGATAGTACAGGATAGATAGTACAGGATAGATAGTACAGGATAGATAGTACAGGATAGATAGTACAGGATAGATAGTACAGGATAGATAGTACAGGATAGATAGTACAGGATAGATAGTACAGGACATATAGTACAGGATAGATAGTACAGGATAGATAGTACAGGATAGATAGTACAGGATAGATAGTACAGGATAGATAGTACAGGACATATAGTAGATAATAGATAGTACAGGATAGATAGTACAGGATAGATAGTACAGGACAGATAGTACAGGATAGATAGTACAGGATAGATAGTACAGGATAGATAGTACAGGATAGATAGTACAGGATAGATAGTACAGGATAGATAGTACAGGATAGATAGTAAAGGATAGATAGTACAGGATAGATAGTACAGGATAGATAGTACAGGATAGATAGTACAGGACAGATAGTACAGGATAGATAGTACAGGATAGATAGTACAGGATAGATAGTACAGGATAGATAGTAAAGGATAGATAGTACAGGACATATAGTACAGGATAGATAGTACAGGATAGATAGTAGATGATAGATAGTACAGGATAGATAGTACAGGATAGATAGTACAGGACAGATAGTACAGGATAGATAGTACTGGATAAATAGTACAGGATAGATAGGACATTTACATTTACATTTACGTCATTTAGCAGACGCTCTTATCCAGAGCGACTTACAAATTGGTGCATTCACCTTATAGCCAGTGGGATAACGACTTTACAATATGTATTATAGTTATTTTTTTTGGGGTGGGGGGTGGGGGGTGGGAGGATTAATTTATCCTATCCCAGGTATTCCTTAAAGAGGTGGGGTTTCAAGTGTCTCTGGAAGGTGGTGAGTGACTCCGATGTCCTGGCGTCGTGAGGGAGCTTGTTCCACCATTGGGGTGCCAGAGCAGCGAACAGTTTTGACTGGGCTGAGCGGGAACTGTGCTTCCGCAGAGGTAGGGGGGCCAGCAGGCCAGAGGTGGATGAACGCAATACCCTCGTTTGGGTGTAGGGACTGATCAGAGCCTGAAGGTACGGAGGTGCCATTCCCCTCACAGCTCCGTAGGCAAGCACCATGGTCTTGTAACAGATGCAAGCTTCAACTGGAAGCCAGTGGATTGTGCGGAGGAGCGGGGTGACGTGAGAGAACTTGGGAAGGTTGAACACCAGACGGGCTGCGGCATTCTGGATGAGTTGTAGGGGTTCAATGGCACAGGCAGGGAGCCCAGCCAACAGCGAGTTGCAGTAATCCAGACGGGAGATGACAAGTGCCTGGATTAGGACCTGTGCCGCTTCCTGTGTAAGGCAGGGTCGTACTCTCCAAATGTTGTAGAGCATAAACCTACAGGATCGGGTCACCGCCTTGATGTTAGCGGAGAATGACAGGGTGTTGTCCAGGGTCACGCCAAGGCTCTTTGCACTCTGGGAGGAGGACACAACGGAGTTGTCAACCGTGATGGCGAGATCATGGAACAGGCAGTCCTTCCCCGGGAGGAAGAGCAGCTCCATCTTGCCGAGGTTCAGCTTGAGGTGGTGATCCGTCATCCACACTGATATGTCTGCCAGACATGCAGAGATGCAATTCGCCACCTGGTTATCAGAAGGGGGAAAGGAGAAGATTAGTTGTGTGTCGTTTGCGTAGCAATGATAGGAGAGGCCATGTGAGGATATGACCGAGCCAAGTGACTTGGTGTATAGCGAGAATAGGAGAGGGCCTAGAACTGAGCCCTGGGGGACACCAGTGGTGAGAGCACATGGTGCGGAGACAGATTCTCGCCACGCCACTTTGTAGGAGCAACCGGTCAGGTAGGACGCAATCCAAGAGTGAGCCGCGCCGGAGATGCCCAGCTCAGTGAGGGTGGAGAGGAGGATCTGATGGTTCACAGTATCAAAGGCAGCAGACAGGTCTAGAAGGACAAGAGCAGAGGAGAGAGAGTTAGCTTTAGCAGTGCGGAGAGCCTCCGTGAAGCAGAGAAGAGCAGTCTCAGTTGAATGACCAGTCTTGAAACCTGACTGGTTTGGATCAAGAAGGTCATTCTGAGAGAGATAGCAAGAGAGTTGGCTAAAGACGGCACGCTCAAGAGTTTTGGAGAGAAAAGAAAGAGGGATACTGGTCTGTAGTTGTTGACATCAGAGGGATCGAGTGTTGGTTTTTTGAGAAGGGGTGCAACTCTCGCTCTCTTGAAGATGGAAGGGACACAGCCAGCGGTCAAGGATGAGTTGATGAGCGAGGTGAGGTAAGGGAGAAGGTCACCGGAGATGGTCTGGAGAAGAGAGGAGGGGATAGGGTCAAGCGGGCAGGTTGTTGGGCGGCCGGCCGTCACAAGTCGCAAGATTTTATCTGGAGAGAGAGGGGAGAAAGAAATCAAAACATAGGGTAGGGCAGTGTGAGCAGGACCAGCAGTGTCATTTGACTTAACAAACGAGGATCGGATGTCGTCAACCTTCTTTTCAAAATGGTTGACGAAGTCATCCACAGAGAGGGAGGAGGGGGGAGGGGGAGGAGGATTCAGCAGGGAGGAGAAGGTGGCAAAGAGCTTCCTAGGGTTAGAGGCAGATGCTTGGAATTTAGAGTGGTAGAAAGTGGCTTTAGCAGCAGAAACAGATGAAGAAAATGTAGAGAGGAGGGAGTGAAAAGATGCCAGGTCCGCAGGTTAGATAGTACAGGATAGATAGTACAGGATAGATAGTACATGATAGATAGTACAGGATAGATAGTACAGGATAGATAGTACAGGATAGATAGTACAGGATAGATAGTACAGGACAGATAGTACAGGATAGATAGTACAGGATAGATAGTACAGGATAGATAGTACAGGATAGATAGTACAGGATAGATAGTACAGGATAGATAGTACAGGACAGATAGTACAGGATAGATAGTACAGGATAGATAGTACAGGATAGATAGTACAGGATAGATAGTACAGGACAGATAGTACAGGATAGATAGTACAGGATAGATAGTACAGGATAGATAGTACAGGATAGATAGTACAGGATAGATAGTACAGGATAGATAGTACATGATATAAAGTACAGGATAGATAGTACAGGATAGATAGTACAGGATAGATAGTACAGGACAGATAGTACAGGATAGATAGTACAGGATAGATAGTACAGGATAGATAGTACAGGATAGATAGTACAGGATAGATAGTAGATGATAGATAGTACAGGATAGATAGTACAGGATAGATAGTACAGGATAGATAGTACAGGACAGATAGTACAGGATAGATAGTACAGGATAGATAGTACAGGATAGATAGTACAGGATAGATAGTACAGGACAGATAGTACAGGATAGATAGTACAGGATATATAGTACAGGATAGATAGTACAGGATAGATAGTACAGGATAGATAGTACAGGATAGATAGTACAGGATAGATAGTAAAGGATAGATAGTACAGGATAGATAGTACAGGATAGATAGTACAGGATAGATAGTACAGGATAGATAGTACAGGATATATAGTACAGGATAGATAGTAAAGGATAGATAGTACAGGATAGATAGTACAGGATATATAGTACAGGATAGATAGTACAGGATAGATAGTACAGGATAGATAGTACAGGATATATAGTACAGGATAGATAGTACAGGACAGATAGTACAGGACAGATAGTACAGGATAGATAGTACAGGATATATAGTACAGGATAGATAGTACGGGATAGATAGTACAGGATAGATAGTACAGGATAGATAGTACAGGATATATAGTACAGGATAGATAGTACAGGATAGATAGTACAGGATAGATAGTACATGATATATAGTACAGGATAGATAGTACAGGATAGATAGTACAGGACAGATAGTACAGGATAGATAGTACAGGATAGATAGTACAGGATAGATAGTACAGGATAGAGAGTACAGGATAGATAGTACAGGATAGATAGTACAGGATAGATAGTACATGATAGATAGTACAGGATAGATAGTACAGGATAGATAGTAAAGGATAGATAGTACAGGATAGATAGTACAGGATAGAGAGTACAGGATAGATAGTACAGGATAGATAGTACAGGATAGATAATACAGGATAGATAGTACAGGATAGATAGTACAGGATAGATAGTACAGGATAGATAGTAGAGGATAGATAGTACAGGATAGATAGTACAGGATAGATAGTACAGGATAGATAGTACAGGACAGATAGTACAGGACTGATAGTACAGGATAGATAGTACAGGATAGATAGTACAGGATAGATAGTACAGGATAGATAGTACAGGATAGATAGTACAGGACAGATAGTACAGGATAGATAGTACAGGATAGATAGTACAGGATAGATAGTACAGGATAGATAGTAAATAATAGATAGTACAGTAGGGTATTCCTAATACAACACACTAACACCCTCAATATTGATCAGATAATTGATACAGAGTACAGGATGTGCAAATTGTTTCAGGATGTAGTGATGTTAAGTGAGGTTGGAGCTGTTCAGTCTTCATGACACCTTTTGATGATGTAGTTATGTGAAGTGAGGTTGGAGCTGTTCAGTCTTCATGACACCTTTTGATGATGTAGTTATGTGAAGTGAGGTTGGAGCTGTTCAGTCTACATGACACCTTTTGATGATGTAATTATGTGAAGTGAGGTTGGAGCTGTTCTGTCTTCATGACACCTTTTGATGATGTAGTTATGTGAAGTGAGGTTGGAGCAGTTCAGTCTTCATGACACCTTTTGATGATGTAGCTAGCTACACAAAACACAGGAGAAACCTGAACACCGTGCTGTATGAGTGGCCCATCTGCGTCTATACGCAATAGAAAAAACATTATAGTGATCCTTATATTAGTGCATTGCTAAAAGTATATGTAAGAAACCCGCACACTGCTATTGATAGTATCACTGCTCTTGATAGTATCACTGCTCTTGATAGTATCACTGCTCTTGATAGTATCACTGCTCTTGATAGTATCACTGCTCTTGATAGTATCACTGCTCATGATAGTATCACTGCTCTTGATAGTATCACTGCTCTTTAATAAGCTTTGCGTATCGGCCTCATGCACCTGCAAAAAAGATAGCTCAGATGTGCGAGTGCCTTTTGAATTTTAAAAGGATATGTTAAAAGCCACAAAGTTTATTAGGGATTGCGATTGAAGTTACGTGAGCTTTTCAGTAGTAATAACTTCCTGTGATGATGTACCTAGGAACAGTGCTTAGTTACAGTTGTTAAGGTTCTAAATACACTCTAAGTACTCTGAGATAATAGGAGCCCTTTTCAATCCTCCTCTCACAAGCTGAGAAAGGAGGGGAAACTTTGTACAGATCTTTTTTTTCACAGTAATAATATGCTCTGCATTGCCTTTCAGGCTCTTTCAGCTCATTCCCAGATCGTCATAATCCTCACTGCTTTTTTATAATTATCAAGCTCTCTGCACTCTCCTCACCTGCTCAGCCTCTCAGCCTCTCAGCCTCTCAGCCTCTCAGCCTATCAGCCTCTCAGCCTCTCAGGCTGATCAGCCTCGCCTCGTCACATTACCAAGCGGCTTTTATCTAGCCATTAAACTGTTGCTCTTAATTATATCCTCTCCCTCTCTCTCTCTCTCTCTCTCTCTCTCTCTCTCTCTCTCTCTCTCTCTCTCTCTCTCTCTCTCTCTCTCTCTCTCTCTCTCTCTCTCTCTCTCTCTCTCCCATCTCCAACTGTCTCTCTCTCTCTCTTTCTCTCTCTCTCCATCTCTCTCTCTCTCTCTCTCTCTCTCTCTCTCTCTCTCTCTCTCTCTCTCTCTCTCTCTCTCTCTCCTCTCTCCAATTTCAATTTCAATTTCAATTTAAGGGCTTTATTGGCATGGGAAACGTGTGTTAACATTGCCAAAGCAAGTGAAGTAGATAGTAAACAAAAGTGAAATAAACAATAAATATTAACAGTAAACATTACACTCAGAAGTTTCAAAAGAATAAAGACATTTCAAATGTCATATTATGTATATATATACAGTGTTGTAACAATGTGCAAATAGTTAAAGTACAAATGGGAAAATAAATAAACATAAATATGGGTTGTATTTACAATGGTGTTTGTTCTTCACTGGTTGCCCTTTTCTTGTGGCAACAGGTCACAAATATTGCAGCTTTGATGGCACACTGTGGTTTTTCACCCAGTAGATAAGGGAGTTTATCAAAATTGGGTTTGTTTTCGAATTCTTTGCGGATCGCTGTAATCTGAGGGAAATATGTGTCTCTAATATGGTCATACATTTGGCAGGAGGTTAGGAAGTGCAGCTCAGTTTCCACCTCATTTTGTGGGCAGTGTGCACATAGCCTGTCTTCTCTTGAGAGCCAGGTCTGCCTACGGCGGCCTTTCTCAATAGCAAGGCTATGCTCACTGAGTCTGTACATAGTCAAAGCTTTCCTTAAGTTTGGGTCAGTCACAGTGGTCAAGTATTCTGCCACTGTGTACTCTCTGTTTAGGGCCAAATAGCATTCTAGTTTGCTCAGTTTTTTTGTTTGTTCTTTCCAATGTGTCAAGTAATTCTCTTTTTGTTTTCTCATGATTTGGTTGGGTCTAATTGTGTTGTTGTTGTTGTTGTCCTGGACCAGCTTGCTTGTGGGACTCTTCTCCAAGTTCATCTCTCTGTAGGTGATGGCTTTGTTATGGAAGGTTTGGGAATCACTTCCTTTTAGGTGGTTGTAGAATTTAACGGCTCTTTTCTGGATTTTTTAAATTAGCGGATATTGGCCTAATTCTGCTCTGCATGCATTATTTGGTGTTTTTCGTTGTACACTGAGGATATTTTTGCAGAATTCTGCATGCAGAGTCTCAATTTGGTGTTTGTCCCATTTTGTGAATTCTTGGTTGGTGAGCGGACCCCAGACCTCAGAACCATGAAGGGCAATGGGTTCTATAACTGATTCAAGTATTTTTAGCCAGATTCTAATTGGTATGTCAAATTTTATGTTCCTTTTGATGGCATAGAAGGCCCTTCTTGCTTTGTCTGTCAGGTCATTCACAGCTTTGTGGAAGTTACCTGTGGCGCTGATGTTTAGGCCGAGGTATGTATAGTTTTTTGTGTGCTCTAGGGCAACAGTGTCTAGATGGAATTTGTATTTGTGGTCCTGGCAACTGGACCTTTTTTGGAACACCATTATTTTTTGTCTTACTGAGATTTACTGTCACACCCCAGGTCTGACAGAATCTGTGCAGAAGATCTAGGTGCTGCTGTAGGCCCTCCTTGGTTGGGGACAGAAGCACCAGATCATCAGTAAACATTTGACTTCAGATTCTAGTATGGTGAGGCCGGGTACTGCAGACTGTTCTAGTGCCCTCGCCAATTCGTTGATATATATGTTGAAGTTGGTGGGGCTTAAACTGCATCCCTGTCTCACCCCACAGCCCTGTGGAAAGAAATGTGTGTGTTTTTTGCCAATTTTAACCGCATACTTTTGTGTACATGGATTTTATAATGTCGTATGTTTTTACCCCAACCCCACTTTCCATCAATTTGTATAGCAGAACCTCATGCCAAATTGAGTCAAAAGTTTTTTTGAAATCAACAAAGCATGAGAAGACTTTGTCTTTGTTTTGGTTTGTTTGTTTGTCAATTAAGGTGTGCAGGGTGAATACGTGGTCTGTCGTACGGTAATTTTGTAAAAATATCTCTCTATCTCTCTCTCTCTCTCCCATCTCTCTCTCTCTCTCTCACTCTCTCTCTCTCTCCCGTCTCCAACTCCCTCGCTCTCTCTCTCTCTCTCTCTCTCTCTCCCGTCTCCAACTCCCTCTCCCTTGCCCTCTCTCTCTCTCTCTCCCGTCTCCAACTCCCTCTCCCTCGCTCTCTCTCTCTCTCGCTCTCTCTCTCTCTCTCTCTCTCTCTCTCTCTCCGTCTCCAACTCCCTCTCCCTTGCCCTCTCTCTCTCTCTCTCTCTCTCTCGTCTCCAACTCCCTCTCCCTCTCCCTCTCTCCTCCCACCATCCTTCTAGTGAAGTGTGATTAGCGGTAGCTACTCTTCTTTAACAGGAGAACAAAATGACCTCTCGTTGTCGTCATGGTAAATTTGCGCTGTGGGTCCATCCCTCATTAAGTCCTCTATAATTTCAATAATTGGAATGAAAATAAGTTCATTGGTTACCTGAGGGGAGAGAGAAAGACTGCTCTCACATATCTGACTGTCTCTCTCTCTCTGCCTTTTCACAGCCTCTTCTTCTCTGTCTTACTCTCTCTGCCTTTTCACAGCCTCTTCTTCTCTGTCTTACTCTCTCTGCCTTTTCACAGCCTCTTCTTCTCTGTCTTACTCTCTCCAAGATATTCAGCACCAAGGAACCTTGAATAGATCACACAATTACAGGTCTGTTAAACACGTCCTCAAGACCAAGTGGATTGCTACCTATTTATCCAGTTTAATGTACTATTGATCAGTCCGGTGGCCAGTAGATAGAGGGATGTCGTGTATTTACGGATACACTCCCAACCACATTATATCAACTATTAGATTACCAGTGGATACACTCCCAACCACATGATAATAACTCTTAGATTACGAGTGGATACACTCCCAACCACATGATAATAACTCTTAGATTACCAGTGGATACACTCCCAACCACATGATAATAACTCTTAGATTACCAGTGGATACACTCCCAACCACATGATAATAACTCTTAGATTACCAGTGGATACACTCCCAACCACATGATAATAACTCTTAGATTACCAGTGGATACACTCCCAACCACATGATAATAACTCTTAGATTACCAGTGGATACACTCCCAACCACATGATAATAACTCTTAGATTACCAGTGGATACACTCCCAACCACATGATAATAACTCTTAGATTACCAGTGGATACACTCCCAACCACATGACAATAACTCTTAGATTACCAGTGGATACACTCCCAACCACACTCCCAGTGGACCAATGTGTCACGACTTCCGCCGAGGCTGCCTCCCCTCCTTGTTCGGGCAGGTTTTGGCGTTCGGCGTCACCGGCTTACTAGCTACTGCTGATCCATTTATCATCACTCCATTTGTCTTGTCTTCAATCACACACACCTGGTCCTTATTCCCTCATTAGTCATGGTATAAGTGTTCCCTCTGTTTCCTTGTCTGTGTGGGTGATTGTTTATTGTGGAGGTTAGTGAAGCTCGGTGGAGCTCGTGTATTTTGTATCGACGGGAGTGTTTTCCTGTGTGCCTGTTTTGTGCCCTGGAGTATGTTTGACTCATTTCTGAGTAAACCTGTATTTTGCGGATTAAAGCCTGTTATTCTGTGATTTACCCTAACTCCTTCATTTTACATATTACATTTTAGTCGTTTAGCAGACGCTCTTATCCAGAGCGACTTACAGTTAGTGAGTGCATACATTTTTTTAAATATATATATATATTTTTTTTATGTCATACTATCCCCCCGTGGGAATCGAACACTCAACCCTGGTGTTGCAAACACCATGCTCTACCAACTGAGCTACCTCCCAGAAAATAATGGTGTGCCTTCAACACCACCTCATCACACAATGCTATTTCTTTATACCCAGATCCCAAGTAATGATCTGTGAGTGAGTGTATGTCCGTAGTCCTTACCTACATAACAATGAGTGGATCTTTATGCAGTCTCTTTCTGGCTCTACTGTACAGCCTGGTCTGCCCTTCAATGATCTGGGTAGAATGCAATCAACTAAACATAATTACACAGTTTCACAACAACACCTTTGAGGTAACAGTCCCTGGGTAGGTCAGGTGTGCGTGCGTGTGTGCGTGTGCGTGCGCGCGTGTGTGTGTGTGTGGGTGTGCGTGTGAGTGTGTGTGTGTGTGTGTGTGTGTGTGTGTGTGTGGCGTGCGTGTGTTCGTGCTTGCGTGTGTGTTTTAATGAGTGCCCAAAGAGGGCCAATTAAATGTCATCAGAGAGTTTTGCTGACATAGTTGATCTGTGGAATAATTAACACCCCTGCCCTCAAAGTTACCCCCCCTGAGAGACATGCTACACTTTAGTGTTACACCTCAGTGGTGCTGCGGAAGTCTACCAGGGACTAGCATCAACACACACACACACACACACACACAGACACACACACACACACACAGACACACACACACACACAGACACACACACACACACACAGACACACACACACAGAAACACACACACACACACACACACACACACACACACAGACACACACACACACACACAGACACACACGCACAGAAACACACACACACACACACACACAGACACACACACACACACACAGACACACACACACAGAAACACACACACACACACACACACAGACACACACACACACAGACACACACACACACACACAGACACACACGCACAGAAACACACACACACACACACACACACACACAGACACACACACACACACACACACACACACAGACACACACACACACACACACACACACACACACACACACACACACACACACACACACACACACACACACACACACACACACACACACACACACACACACACACACACACACACACACACACACACACACACACACACACAGACACACACACACACACACACACACACACACACACACACACACACACACACACACACACACACACACACACACACACACACACACACACACACACACACACACACACAGACACACACACACACACACACACACACACAGACACACACACACACACACACACACACACACACACACACACACACACACACACACACACACACACACACACACACACACACACACACACACACACACACACACACACACACACACACACACACACACACACAGACACACACACACACACACACACACACACACACACACACACACACACACACACAGACACACACACACACACACACACACACACAGACACACACACACACACACACACACACACACACAGACACACACACACACACACACACACACACACACACACAGACACAGACACACACACACACACACACACACACACACACACACACACACACACACACACACACACACACACACACACACATACACACACACACACACACACACACACAGACACACACACACACACACACACACAAATAATGAATGAGCGGGAACATTACTTGGATAGTACATCTGGACTGTAGTTTACACATGAAAGGATATCAATTAATATGTTTTATATCACCTGCACTTAACAAAGGCTTCCAACCTGGCAGCGACAGCAAACTGCCGCGTGGGTTTTATGTGTGTGGGTTTGTGTGTAGCATAATGTTTCCACCTCCATGTTTGACGGTGGGGATGGTGTTCTTGGGGTCATAGGCAGCATTCCTCCTCCTCCAAACACGGCGAGTTGAGTTGATGCCAAAGAGCTCCATTTTGGTCTCATCTGACCACAACACTTTCACCCAGTTCTCCTCTGAATCATTCAGATGTTCATTGGCAAACTTCAGACGGGCCTGTATATGTGCTTTCTTGAGCAGGGGGACCTTGCGGGCGCTGCAGGATTTCAGTCCTTCACGGCGTAGTGTGTTACCAATATTTTTATTGGTGACTATGGTCCCAGCTGCCATGAGATCATTGACAAGATCCTCCTGTGTAGTTCTGGGCTGATTCCTCACTGTTCTCATGATCATTGCAACTCCACGAGGTGAGATCTTGCATGTAGCCCCAGGCCGAGGGAGATTGACAGTTCTTTTGTGTTTCTTCCATTTGCAAATAATCGCACCAACTGTTGTCACCTTCTCACCAAGCTGCTTGGTCTTGTAGCCCATTCCAGCCTTGTGTAGGTCTACAATCTTGTCCCTGACATCCTTGGAGAGCTCTTTGGTCTTGGCCATGGTGGAGAGTTTGGAATCTGATTGATTGATTGCTTCTGTGGACAGGTGTCTTTTATACAGGTAACAAACTGAGATTAGGAGCACTCCCTTTAAGAGTGTGCTCCTAATCTCAGCTCGTTACCTGTATAAAAGACACCTGGGAGCCAGAAATCTTTCTGATTGAGAGGGGGTCAAATACTTATTTCCCTCATTAAAATGCAAATCAATTTATAACATTTTTGACATGCGTTTTTTTCAGGATTTTTTTGTTGTTTTTCTGTCTCTCACTGTTCAAATAAACCTACCATTAAAATGATAGACTGATCATGTCTTTGTCAGTGGGCAAACGTACAAAATCAGCAGGTGATCAAATACTTTTTCCCCTCACTGTATGAGACATTAACATGGAAATGGGGCCGTTTTCAGAAAAAGCAACTGCTCAGTTCTCTCTCTGCCTTCTGAAATGGATTTGAAATGGCAAACATCTCCAAGTATCAATTCATCAATTCATTTGCAGGCATTTTGTTTTCGTCTGCTAAAGTACTCGCTGTACTCAGAAAAACAAAGATTATCATTTAGTGGGTTTTCACCTATTCAGCATCTGCTGTTTGGTAGACCCAACAGAACTGTGGACAGCGCCAGAGCTGTGATCGATGTGGGCTGTGTCTCAAATGGAACTATATTCCCTATGTAGTGAACCACTAGACCAGGACCCATAGGGTATATAGGGCGCAAAGGGGGCCATTTGGAACGTACCCATGGAATAAGGACAGGACTATTCGTCAATACTGATTCTGAGAGCAAACAAAAGGAACATTATTCAATTTTGGCTTATCTTTCAGAATGGTCTTTTTATATTTTTGTCATTTTAGCAGACGCTCTGATCCAGAGCGACTTACAGTTAGTGAGTGCATACATTTTCATACCCCCCCAACACCCTGTGAGCCCTGGTCAAAAGTAGTGCACTATATAGGGCAGCCAAGTCACCCATGATACAAGTCATTATTCGACATCCGTCCATGTCTGAGGATGTCGGGAGAAGAAGTGGAAACTGGCCACTAGGGGCAACGGTCAGCGCTGTTACCTTCAAGTCGGTTTGGGTTTTGCTAGGGGTTGGGGGATGGGCTTAAGCATCTGCCTCTGATTCCAAAAGTGTGACCCGAACGATTCCAAAGTTTTGCAAGTTCAAATCCAGTAATAGAAAGTTGTTTTTTGAGATTTTAGTTTTAAGCCCTATCCCAAACATTAAGCCTGACCTTAATAATTCGGAGTTAATGCCTAAACTTAACCTTAAACACTTTTGACGTTTGCAACAACTTAAAAAATTTTACGTTTTGAGAAACATGGATGAACTTCTAATTCTGACGTGAGACTGTGAGAGCTGGTAACTGCTGTAGTTTTGGCAACAATAGAGCAATACGTGACTGGGTGTGTGTGTGTGTGTCTGTGTGTGTGTGTGTCTGTGTGTGTGTGTGTGTCTGCGTGTGTGTGTGTCTGCGTGTGTGTGTCTGCGTGTGTGTGTGTCTGCGTGTGTGTGTGTCTGCGTGTGTGTGTGTCTGCGTGTGTGTGTGTGTCTGCGTGTGTGTGTGTGTCTGCGTGTGTGTGTGTCTGTGTGTGTGTGTGTCTGCGTGTGTGTGTGTGTGTGTGTGTGTGTGTGTGTGTGTGTGTGTGTGTGTGTGTGTGTGTGTGTGTGTCTGCGTGTGTGTGTGTCTGCGTGTGTGTGTGTGTCTGCGTGTGTGTGTGTCTGCGTGTGTGTGTGTCTGCATGTGTGTGTGTCTGCGTGTGTGTGTGTCTGTGTGTCTTAGTCTTTATGCTTGTTTGTTTCTTTGCCTATATCTGCATGTGTTTGTGTGTGTGTGTTTATGTGTGTGTGTTTGTGTGTGTGTGTGTTTGTGTGTGTGTGCATCAAGGACAAGTGCCAAGCCTGGGAGTTTATGAATGGTTGAGTGGTTTTATCCACTGTAACATAAAGTTGCCTTGGGGTTTATGAATGGTTGAGTGGTTTTATCCACTGTAATATAAAGTGGCCTTGGGGTTTATGAATGGTTGAGTGGTTTTATCCACTGTAACATGAAGTGTTCATGGTCAGACTATATCAGTGCATTCGGAAAGTATTCAGACCCCTTGACTTTTTCCAAATGTTGTTACGTTACAGCCTTATTCTAAAATGGATTAAATCGTTTTTTTCCCCCTCATCAATCGACACACAATACCCCATAATGACAAAGTAAAAACGTTTTTATAGACATTTTTGCTAATTTATTCAAAACTAAAAACTAAAATATCACATTTACATAAGTATTCAGACCCTTTACTCAGTACTTTGTTGAAGCACCTTTGGCAGCGATTACAGCCTCGAGTCTTCTTGGGTATGATGCTACAAGCTTGGCACACCTGTATTTGGGGAGTTTCTCCCATTCTTCTCTGCAGATCCTCTAAAGCTCTGTCAGGTTGGATGGGGAGCGTCGCTGCACAGCTATTTTCAGAGATGTTCGATCAGGTTTAAGCCCGGGCTCTGGCTGGGCCACTCAAGGACATTCAGAGACTTGTCCCGAAGCCACTCCTGCGTTGTCTTGGCAGTGTGCTTAGGGTTGTTGTCCTGTTGGAAGGTGAACCTTCGCCCCAGTCTGAGGTCCTGAGTGCTCTGGAACAGGTTTTCATCAAGGATCTCTCTGTACTTTGCTCTGTTCAACTTTCCCTTGATCCTGACTAGTCTCCCAGTCCCTGCCGCTGAAAAACATCCCCACAGCATGACGCTGCCACCACCATGCTTCACCTTAGGGATGGTGCCAGGTTTTGTCCAGACGTGAAGCTTGGCATTCAGGCCAAAGAGCTCAATCTTGGTTTCATCAGACCAGAGAATCTTGTTTCTCATGGTCTGAGAATCTTTAGGTGCCTTTTGGCAAACTCCAAGCGAGCTGTCATGTGCCTTTTACTGAGGAGTGGCTTCAGTCTGGCCACTTTACCATAAAGGCCTGTTTGGTGGAGTGCTGCAGAAATGGTTGTCCTTCTGGATGGTTCTCCCATCTCCACAGAGCTGTCAGAGTGACCACTGTGCTCTTGGGGACCTTCAAAATCAAATCAAATCTTTATTTGTCACATGCGCCAAATACAACAGGTGTAGACCTTACCGTGAAATGCTTACTTACAAGCCCTTAACCAACAATGCAGTTCAAGAAAAAGTTAAGAAAATATTTAAGTAAAAAATAATAAAAAGTAACAATAAAATAACAATAATGAGGCTATATACAGGGGGTACTGGTACTGAGTCAATGTGCGGGGGTACAGGTTAGTTGAGGTAATTTGTACATGTAGGTAGGGGTAAAGTGACTATGCATAGATACTAAACAGCGAGTAGCAGCAGTGTAAAAACAAATGGGGGGGGGTGTCAATGTAAATAGTCCAGGCGGCCATTTGATTAACTGTTCAGCAGTCTTATGGCTTGGGTTACAAATTGTTCAGGAGCCTTTTGGTCCCAGACTTGGCGCTCCGGTACCGCTTGCCTTGTTGTAGTAGAGACAACAGTCTATGATTTGGTTGGCTGGATTATTTGACAATTTACTAGGTCTTCCTCTGACACTGCCTGGCATAGAGGTCCTGGATGGCAGGAAGCTTGGCCCCAGTGATGTACTGGGCCGTACGCACTACCCTCTGTAGTGCCTTACGGTCAGATGCAGAGCAGTTGCCATACCAGGCGGTGATGCAACCGGTCAGGATGCTCTCGATGTAGAACCTTTTGAGGATCTGAAGACCCATGCCAAATCTTTTCAGTCTCCTGAGGGGGAATAGGTGTTGTCGGGCCCTCTTCACGACTGGTGTGTTTGGATCATGATAGTTTGTTGGGGATGTGGACAACAAGGAACTTGAAACTCTCGACCCGCTCCACTACAGCCCCGTCAATGTTAATGGGGGCGTGTTCGGCCCTCCTTTTCCTGTAGTCCACGATCATCTCATTTGTCTTGCTCACATTGAGGGGTCTCTGACCTCCTCCCTACAGGCTGTCTCATCGTTGTCGGTGATCAGGCCTACCACTGTTGTGTCGTCAGCAAACTTAATGATGGTATTGGAGTCGTGTTTGGCCACGCAGTCGTAGGTGAACAGGGAGTACAGGGGGGGGACTAAGCACGCACCCCTGAGGGGCCACATTGTTGAGGATCAGCGTGGCAGATGTGTTGTTGGAGTGGGTCTATGGTATCCGGGAAGATGCTATTGATGTGAGCCATGACCAGCCATGACCAGCCTTTCAAAGCACTGTATGTGTATTGATGCCCAAGGGCAGTGTTATATAAAGCAGTGTTTTTTTGGAGAATATATAACTATCCACTATATATACAAAAGTATGTGGACACCCCCTTGAAATTAGTAGTTTCTGAAGTAGTTTTTGAAGCCACACCCGTTGCTGACAGGTGTATAACATCACACAGCCATGCAATCTCCATAGACAAACATCGGCAGTAGAATGGCCTTCATGAAGAGCTCAGTGACTTTCAATGTGGCACTTTCATAGGGATGCCACCTTTCCAACAAGCCAGCTAGAGCTGCCCCCGGTCAACTGTAAGTGCTGTTATTGTGAAGTGGAAACGTCTAGGAGCAACAACGGCTCAGCCGTGAAGTGGTTGGCCACACAAGTTCACAGAACATACAGAACATTATTATTATTATTATTATTATTATTATTAGAACAGAACCACCGAGTGCTGAAGCGCGTAGCGAGTAAAAAATCTTCTGTCCGCGGTTGCAACACTCACTACTGAGTTCCAAACTGCCTCTGGAAGCAACGTCAGCACAAGAACTGTTCGACGGGAGCTTCATGAAATGGGTTTCCATTGCCGAGCAGCCTAAGATCACCATGTGCAATGCCAAGCATCAGCTGGGGTGGTGTAAAGCTCTCCGCCATTGGACTCAGGAGCAGTGGATACGTGTTCTCTGGAGTGATGAATCACGCTTCACCATCTGGCAGTCCGACGGACGAATTTGGGTTTGGCGTATGCCAGGAGAACGCTACCTGCCCCAATGCATAGTGCCAACTGTAAAGTTTGGTGGAGGAGGAATAATGGTCTGGGGCTGTTTTTCATGGTTCGGGCTAGCCCTCTTAGTTCCAGTGAAAGGAAATCTTAACGCCACAGCATAAAATGACATTCTAGACGATTCTGTGCTTCCAACTTGGTGGCAACAGTTTGGGGAAGGCCCTTTCCTGTTTCAGCATGACAATGCCCCCGTGCACAAAGTGAGGTCCATGCAGAAATGGTTTGTCGAGATCGGTGTGGAAGAACTTGACTGGCCTGCACAGAGCCCTGACTTCAACCCCATTGAACACCTTTGGGATGAATTGGAACGCAGACTGCGAGCCAGGCCTAATCGCCCAACATCAGTGCCCGACCTCACTAATGCTCGTGGCTGAATGGAAGCAAGTCCCCACAGCAATGTTCCAACATTTATTGGAAAGCCTTCCCATAAGAGTGGAGGCTGTTATAGCAACAAAGGGGGGACCAACTCCATATTACAGTTTTTTTTCGATTGCTAACAAGCAGTGTTCAATAATGCGGATACATGTGCAAAACTCTAAGTACAGTTATCACAACAACAGTATGTGGCAACCTGTGGATCATTTGTTATTGCTTTGACACAAAATGCATTCACTGACAACATCTTTCAAATTACATAAATACTTGTCTCACAAAAACACATTTACCAACAAAACTCTATGTATCTACAGACCATTTTGCAAATGTTAAGATAACCTTATCAAAACTGTTAAACTCAAGTTCAAAAGCTTCTGAAAATTGAATTAGACTGCAATTTTTTTTACATTGCTACAGTAAAAGCAAAATATTAATAACTCTTAATTATTCACCGCTGATTTTCATTCTACATTACGTAACTGAAGACCTACCCTGGTGTTTTCCATTTTTATGTCATTACCATCTCTACAAAAGGGGACATCTTTGGAATATATTTTACATAAACATGGACCCAGCCAGAGATCGCGTAGTGGGTTTACAGAGGTGGAAGAGTTGCCGGGAGAGGCAGGGGATTACGTATCCGTGGTGGGAAGACGACTGAGGGGAAGACCCAGAGTTGTGGTGTCAGATGAGATTAGGGCTACAATCATTTGATCATGCTGTCAATCATTGGTCTATCAATGAGAGACGCTGGTCTCAGAGTGCAGCCAAAATTTGCAAAGCTCGACTGTGTCATCTATTAGAAGAACCTTCCGGCAAACTAACAGGTAAGATATGCATCCTGCGTGGGCATCTAACTGTACTGAATATTACTGTAGAGTAGTAAATCGAGCAAAAGCTCTTCGTACCTCTTGTGTGGGCGGCAGGTAGCTTAGTGGTTAAGAGCGTTGTGCCAGTAACCGAAAGGCCGCTGGTTCTAATCCCCCCGAGCCGACTAGGTGAAACATCTGTCGACGTGCCCTTGAGCAACGCACTTAACCCTAATCGCTCCTGTAAGTCGCTCTGGATAAGAGCGTCTGCTAAAATGACTAACATGTAAAAAAAAAAATGTAATTTTATTTACGTTTTAGGACCCAACGGTTCAGCAGGAAGCTGTAATTGTTGACATGGTCATTAGCAACAATGCCATGAAACAGAGGAATTCAAGAGAGAGTGTTGGCAGATAATAATGTCGGAAAGCGTTAGCGCGACAACCATTGCTAGAGTCTTGACAAAGCATCATATCAGCATGAAGCGGGTGTACAGTGTTCCCTTTGAGGGGAACTCTGACCGTGTCGAGGAACTCCGGTACCAATCTGTCCAAGTAAGATGTCTATATCCTGTAATACAGGACTGTTTTTACTGTAAACAAAACCCACCAGAGCACTGCACACTCAGCAGTGATTTCAGTTACAGTATACTGTAATGTAAACTACTGTTATAGAACAACCGTTATGTTGCCCTGTGGATTTACAATATTTTAGAGTGTCGTGGAGCTTGAAGCCAGGCCAACACCCCACATGTTCGTCTTTGTGGAGGAGGCTGGTTTTAACATGGCCAAAACACGCCGACGTGGAAGGAATGTGAATTGGGAAAAGAGCAACAGTGAATGTCCCGGGGCCGAAGGGGGGCCAACATCACAACGTGTGACGCAATGTCCCCTGAAGGATCTGCTGTTACATGAACCACTAATTGGGCCGTACAACACAGAGCGCCTCATTTCATTCATGGATGACCTCTATGGAAGGCTTTTGCCAGGTGAAGAAAGAGGGGCAAGTCAGAAGAAATATGGAAACCTGGGTGATTGTATGGGACAATGTGGCATTTCATCACTCCCATTCAGTCACAGAGTGGTTTGCAGCCCATCCCGGGATGGTGTCACTTTTCCTCCCCCCTTTACTCACCCTTCCTCAACCCCCCATAGAATAATTATTTTCCACATGGGAGGTGGAAAGTTTATGACCACCATCCACATGATCAAATGTCACTCTTGGATGCAATGAATGCAGGATGCCTGGATATATCTCTGCAGAAGATTGCCAGGGATGGATCGGATCAGGCGTGCAAAATAGATTATTTCCCAGGTGTGTTGCGCGAGAGGCCCATACGGTGTGATGTGGACGAGAACTTGTGGCCCAATGCAGCCGACAGGGTTGACTAGCTTTGTTATGTTTCTGATTGATTTGGACAATATGCTATGCATATTCATAGTGTGTAGACACTTTTTATTTGTTTAACAGAACTGGAATTATTTATTTTTGTGTATTTTGGAATTACTCTGCAAAAAGCAAAATACAGTAATTTGTAAAAAACAAAACAAAAATAACAGTAAATTGTATTGAAGCATATTGCAGCCTTTCTGATTTACTTCTTTACATATCTTCCAGGACATTCTATACAGTACAGGTTTGGCTTTCTTCTAAAAAAAAAAAAAATGATATTAAAGACAGATTGACACATTTTCAAGTGGTGGCTGTTTTTTTGGAGTTTTGTAGGTCATGATACTATGGATGACACAGTGTGCATGTCCTGAGAGACTGTTAGCTTTCATTTGGTAGAAAGATTTGCTTTTGAGACATGTAGGATGTGCACTGCCAAGTTGCACGTTGTTTTGATGACTGTATTTTTGAGTTTTGTACATGTATCTGCAGTATTGAACAATGCTTGTTAGCGATCGAAAACAACTGTAATGCCCATGACACACACACACACACACCACACAAACACATACACACACACGCACGCGCGCACACACACACACACAATACAGACGTATCTTCATCATCAGCGTCTTGTTTCT
>NW_025534104.1:0-10000 GCF_020615455.1 Coregonus clupeaformis | reverse complement strand
TTTGTTCTTAAACAGCCATATTGTCTCTGTACTTAAACAGCCATATTGTCTCTGTTCTGTTCTTAAACAGCCATATCGTTTCTCTTTCTGACAGGTGTGGTTGGCGGAGGGGCTTGTACCCGATGCTTTTGGGTTTGTCACCTTCACACCTCATTAGTCCCTGTATCAACCGTGGAATATCTGACTAGAGGAGAGAGTCACACGGCCTCACACAGCCAGACAGCTGGCAGGGAACTGCGTGGGGGAAGGTGGTTGACACGTACAGAAAGGGACAGAAATATATGCAGATTCAGTCGTGCTTAAGTCATCTGAATAAAACGTGCGCTCAAACTGTATATTTTGATTTTGATGAGCATTTAGTTTTAGTAGAGAGGGAAACATTGTGAAAGATAAATAAATGTATGCAGTTTCACTCCTGCTTATAGTTATTTAAATAACACTCAAACTGTAGATGTTGATTTTGATGCGCCTCCCTTCATAGAAACGGTATGTTTTAGTTTTACTTTGGCGGAGTCTGAAATGAGCAGGTTCACTCTTGCTTCAACGTATTTTTGAGATACTGCAGCTTTTAAAAAGGTATTTGAATACCTTACACTCTCAATCTGTAGATTAGATTTTGATTAGTCTCCTGAACCAATCTTTTTTAATGAAAACGGCACGTTTTCGTTTTCGTCAAGGGGGGGGAGTAATTCCGAAAGAGACAGAAATGTTTGCAAGTTCAGTCACATTCAAATCTATTTGAGACACTGCAGCGCTTTGAACGTTATTTGAATAAATAACACTCTCAATCTGTAGTGTTTATTTTTATTCACCCCTCCTTCTAAACTCATCCCTTTATGAAAACGGGTTCATTGGTATTTCACTGAGGAGTGGTGTTGGGAGATATGAATTTGGGGAAAATAGTATTTCTTTCATTCTGATCGTAAGACACACTTTCTGCCAAGAACAAGGATGTCAACTACCTGCTGAGGTAAAGAATATATTTTTGTGCTTCGCTTCTCGACTGGAAAATAGTATTTTTTGTGTGAAGAAAAGAGTCACAGGAAAGAATGTTTAATAAAATATGGTTGAGCACATAGTATATTGTGTTCTTCACCTTCTTCACCTTCTTCTTCTTCTTCTTCTCCTTCTCCTTCTTCTTCTTCACCTTCTTCTCCTTCTTCTTCTTCTTCTTCTTCTTCTTCTTCTTCTATTGTGATTGAATGAGCAGGAGTTGGACAGGTGGACCCAGTGTTTTCCCTACCATTATCCCATTTTGATCATAACAGCCATATGTTCCCATGGTAACAGTATATTAATGAAATATGGGTCTTGGTCAAAAGTAGCACACTACTTAGGCTGCCATTTGGTGGGAACCATGGTGTGATTTCCTTCCTAAACCTTACAGTGCACATTACAAAATAGCATTGTGAAATTACAACGAGCAAACCAAGCGCATATTACCTCTGAATATTCATTATGCTTTCCAATAATTAGCTGTTTAAATACAAGCCAATCAGCAGGCCGTGATGCTGAACCAACCTTCCAACAATGAGCTGTTTAAATACAAGCCAATCAGCAGGCCGTGATGCTGAACCAACCTTCCAATAATGAGCTGTTTAAATACAAGCCAATCAGCAGGCCGTGATGCTGAACCAACCTTCCAATAATGAGCTGTTTAAATACAAGCCAATCAGCAGGCTGTGATGCTGAACCAACCTTCCAATAATGAGCTGTTTAAATACAAGCCAATCAGCAGGCTGTGATGCTGAACCAACCTTCCAATAATGAGCTGTTTAAATACAAGCCAATCAGCAGGCTGTGATGCTGAACCAACCTTCCAATAATGAGCTGTTTAAATACAAGCCAATCAGCAGGCTGTGATGCTGAACCAACCTTCCAATAATGAGCTGTTTAAATACAAGCCAATCAGCAGGCTGTGATGCTGAACCAACCTTCCAATAATGAGCTGTTTAAATACAAGCCACTCAGCAGGCTGTGATGCTGAACCAACCTTCCAATAATGAGCTGTTTAAATATAAGCCAATCAGCAGGCTGTGATGCTGAACCAACCTTCCAATAAAGAGCTGTTTAAATACAAGCCAATCAGCAGGCTGTGATGCTGAACCAACCTTCCAATAATGAGCTGTTTAAATACAAGCCAATCAGCAGGCTGTGATGCTGAACCAACCTTCCAATAATGAGCTGTTTAAATACAAGCCAATCAGCAGGCTGTGATGCTGAACCAACCTTCCAATAATGAGCTGTTTAAATACAAGCCAATCAGCAGGCTGTGATGCTGAACCAACCTGACTAGCGCAGTATGCTGTAACTCTCTGAGGCTGCGTACCAAATGGCACCCTATTTCCTATATAGTGTACTGCCCTGATCAAAAGTAGTTCACTACGTAGGGAATAGGGTGCCATTTAGGGTGCAACGGTTCTGCTGTACTGATGCTGCTGGGAGAAGATCAGGTCCTAACGGAGTACCTGTTTCCCCTGTCTGTCTTTGATCTGCTGGTAAACAGATCAGGTCCTAACGGAGTAACTGTTTCCCCTGTCTCTCTTTGATCTGCTGTTTTGAGGTGATGGGTATCAGTAAACAGATCGGTCCTAACGGGTAACTGTTTCCCCTGTCTCTCTTTGATCTGCTGTTTTTGAGGTGATGGGTTCGTAAACATTACTGTTTCCCGTCTCTTATTCTTTAAAACAGATCAGGTCCTAACAGAGTAACTGTTTCCCCTGTCTCTCTTGATCTGCTGTTTTGAGGTGAGTATCAGTAAACAGATCAGGTCTAACGAGTAACTGTTTCCCCCTGTCTCTCTTTGATCTGCTGTTTTGAGGTGATGGGTATCAGTAAACAGATCAGGTCCTAACGGAGTAACTGTTTCCCCTGTCTCTCTTTGATCTGCTGTTTTGAGGTGATGGGTATCAGTAAACACATCAGGTCCTAACAGAGTAACTGTTTCCCCTGTCTCTCTTTGATCTGCTGTTTTGAGGTGATGGGTATCAGTAAACAGATCAGGTCCTAACAGAGTACCTGTTTCCCCTGTCTGTCTTTGATCTGCTGGTAAACAGATCAGGTCCTAACAGAGTAACTGTTTCCCCTGTCTCTCTTTGATCTGCTGTTTTGAGGTGATGGGTATCAGTAAACAGATCAGGTCCTAACAGAGTAACTGTTTCCCCTGTCTCTCTTTGATCTGCTGTTTTGAGGTGATGGGTATCAGTAAACAGATCAGGTCCTAACAGAGTAACTGTTTCCCCCGTCTGTCTTTGATCTGCTGTTTTGAGGTGATGGGTATCAGTAAACAGATCAGGTCCTAACAGAGTAACTGTCTGTCTAAGATCTGCTGTTTTGTCAGTTGTCTTTTAATCTTTCTCTCCCCCCCCCCTCCCCATTCTCCTCCCCCTTCTCCTCCCCCACCACCCCTACTTGTCAGTGTTTTAATGTAAATACTGTCTCTATAAAAGTGTTCAGTACAGCACTGGGGAATGTCCGTAGGGAGAATACATAACATAATGCAGTATAGAGCAGAGCTGATGATACCGTACTGTATATAGCTGGCTGGTAGAACACAGAGCTGATGATACCGTACTGTATAGAGCTGGCTGGTAGAACACAGAGCTGATGATACCGTGCTGTATAGAGCTGGCTGGTAGAACACAGAGCTGATGATACCGTGCTGTATAGAGCTGGGTGGTAGAACACAGAGCTGATGATACCGTGCTGTATAGAGCTGGCTGGTAGAACACAGAGCTGATGATACCGTGCTGTATAGAGCTGGCTGGCTGGTAGAACACAGAGCTGATGATACCGTGCTGTATAGAGCTGGCTGGTAGAACACAGAGCTGATGATACCGTGCTGTATAGAGCTGGCTGGTAGAACACAGAGCTGATGATACCGCGCTGTATAGAGCTGGCTGGTAGAACACAGAGCTGATGATACCGTGCTGTATAGAGCTGGCTGGTAGAACACAGAGCTGATGATACCGTGCTGTATAGAGCTGGCTGGTGAACACAGAGCTGATGATACCGTGCTGTATAGAGCTGGCTGGTAGAACACAGAGCTGATGATACCGTGCTGTATAGAGCTGGCTGGTAGAACACAGAGCTGATGATACCGTGCTGTATAGAGCTGGCTGGTAGAACACAGAGCTGATGATACCGTGCTGTATAGAGCTGGCTGGTAGAACACAGAGCTGATGATACCGTGCTGTATAGAGCTGGCTGGTAGAACACAGAGCTGATGATACCGTGCTGTATAGAGCTGGCTGGTAGAACACAGAGCTGATTATACCGTGCTGTATAGAGCTGGCTGGTAGACCACAGAGCTGATGATACCGGGTAGCTGTATAGAGCTGGCTGGTAGAACACCTAGAGCTGATGATACCGTGCTGTATAGAGCTGGCTGGTAGAACACAGAGCTGATGATACCGTGCTGTATAGAGCTGGCGTGGTAGAACACAGAGCTGATGATACCGTGCTGTATAGAGCTGGCTGGTAGAACACAGAGCTGATGATACCGTGCTGTATAGAGCTGGCTGGTAGAACACAGAGCTGATGATACCGTACTGTATAGAGCTGGCTGGTAGAACACAGAGCTGATGATACCGTGCTGTATAGAGCTGGCTGGTAGAACACAGAGCTGATGATACCGTGCTGTATAGAGCTGGCTGGTAGAACACAGAGCTGATGATACCGTGCTGTATAGAGCTGGCTGGTAGAACACAGAGCTGATGATACCGTGCTGTATAGAGCTGGCTGGTAGAACACAGAGCTGATGATACCGTGCTGTATAGAGCTGGCTGGTAGAACACAGAGCTGATGATACCGTGCTGTATAGAGCTGGCTGGTAGAACACAGAGCTGATGATACCGTGACTGTATAGAGCTGGCTGGTAGAACACAGAGCTGATGATACCGTGCTGTATAGAGCTGGCTGGTAGAACACAGAGCTGATGATACCGTGCTGTATAGAGCTGGCTGGTAGAACACAGAGCTGATGATACCGTGCTGTACAAGTAGAGCTGGCTGGTAGAACACAGAGCTGATGATACCGTGCTGTATAGAGCTGGCTGGTAGAACACAGAGCTGATGATACCGTGCACTGTATAGAGCTGGCTGGTAGAACACAGAGCTGATGATACCGTGCTGTATAGAGCTGGCTGGTAGACCACAGAGCTGATGATACCGTGCTGTATAGAGAGCTGGCTGGTAGAACACAGAGCTGATGATACCGTGCTGTATAGAGCTGGCTGGTAGAACACAGAGCTGGTGATACCGTGCTGTATAGAGCTGGCTGGTAGAACACAGAGCTGATGATCCGTGCTGTATAGAGCTGGCTGGTAGAACACAGAGCTGATGATACCGTGCTGTATAGAGCTGGCTTAGAACACAGAGCTGATGATACCGTGCTGTATAGAGCTGGCTGGTAGAACACAGAGCTGTGATCACGGCTGTACAGAGCTGGCTGGTAGAACACAGAGCTGATGATACCGTGCTGTATAGAGCTGGCTGGTAGAACACAGAGCTGATGATACCGTGCTGTATAGAGCTGGCTGGTAGAACACAGAGCTGATGATACCGTGCTGTATAGAGCTGGCTGGTAGAACACAGAGCTGTATGATACCGTGCTGTATAGAGCTGGCTGGTAGAACACAGAGCTGATGATACCGTGCTGTATAGAGCTGGCTGGTAGAACACAGAGCTGATGATACCGTGCTGTATAGAGCTGGCTGGTAGAACACAGAGCTGATGATCCTGCTGTATAGAGCTGGCTGGTAAAACACAGAGCTGATGATACCGTGCTGTATAGAGCTAGCTGGTAGAACACAGAGCTGATGATACCGTGCTGTATAGAGCTGGCTGGTAGAACACAGAGCTGATGATACCGTACTGTATAGAGCTGGCTGGTAGAACACAGAGCTGATGATACCGTGCTGTATAGAGCTGGCTGGTAGAACACAGAGCTGATGATACCGTCTGTATAGAGCTGGCTGGTAGGGCAACACAGAGCTGATGATACCGTACTTGTATAGAGCTGGCTGGTAGAACACAGAGCTGATGATACCGTACTGTATAGAGCTGGCTGGTCAGAACACAGAGCTGATGATACCGTGCTGTATAGAGCTCAGTGTAACACAGCTATATTTTATAGTCTGTTATTTTTTCTGCTGGCTGGTAGAACACAGGAAGCTGATGATACCTTCTGCATAGAGCTGGCTGGTAGAACACAGAGCTGATGATACCGTGCTGTATAGAGCTGGCTGGTAGAAACACAGAGCTGATGATACCGTGCTGTATAGAGCTGGCTGGTATATGGGTATGGGAGGAGGAGGGAGGCGGTTTTTTATAGCTGGGGTTTTAGGACTCTGTCAGAATCACAGGACATTAAACGACTCTACAGATCTCTCTGCCTCTCCCTAGTCATTTTACGTTGTTCCTCATACACTGAAAGCATAAATTTAACAGCAAGTTGAGTTGCATTGATAAGTACATGTGATGTACTGTTTCTTCATATTCATTGTACATTATAGCCGGTGTAAGGATGAGAATTGGATTTTCTTCATTGATTACTAATGCCTGTCTTATAAATTAATCTGTGTCACGAGAACTAATTGAGATGGTGGCATCATGTCCTGGAACAAAGTCAAGTCCCTTGTTGAGCTCCGTGCTGCTGTCCTGTGTCCATGTCTTCTCTTTATCTGATGCTCCCACTCTCCGAATCCTCCGAGACTGCACCCTACAGCAGTGCGCGATAGGCAAATAGTTCTCACTCCACTTCAATGAACAACCAGGTGAAGGTGAATTGTGGCTTCTCTGTGTCTTCTGGGGAAATGTACGAAATGAGTGAACAACCAGTGAAGGTGAATTGTCGGCTTCTCTGTGTCTTCTGGAAATGTATGTTCAATGAGTTACTTCTAGGAAGTAACATAAAAATAAAAAATAAACTTGATATCTTTCTCTGAAATATCTGATCTGATGTTTTTCTGTAACACCGGTTCATTAATTCATTTAGTTAATGTTCTCCATAACAACTATTTCAGTGTGTGAAACAGATGTGACACAAATAGCTGTGATGGCATCCTTACACTGGCGCGACGGAGGAACTGAAGCAATGCTAAAACAAGGGACTTCACCTTTTCCTGCGTGAGTTAACCAACCATCTGTGCCGACGGTAAACGAACAAGGAAATGAAACAGACTGGGACTACGGTAATATACAGGGCCATCTTGGCTTTTTATGTCTGTAACTGCAGAACCTTTTTCATCTCAATCTCATTTTACATTTACATTTTAGTCATTTAGCAGACGCTCTTATCCAGAGCGACTTACATATTTTTTTTATACTGGCCCCCCGTGGGAATCGAACCCACAACCCTGGCGTTGCAAACGCCATGCTCTATCAACTGAGCTACATCCCCCATTCCCTCCCCTACCCTGGACGACGCTGGGCCAATTGTGCGCCGCCCATGGAGTCTCCCGGTCGCGTCGGCTGCGACAGAGCCTGGATTTGAACCAGGATCTAGTGGCACGTAGCACTGCGATGCAGTGCCTTAGACCACTGCGCCATTCATTAAAGTGCTGGTGATGTTCGACCAGTCTTCCCCTCTCTGGTTGTGAAGCCCCAATCAACTGGCTGTGCCTGGCTTTTGCCAGACTGATCAATGCATGTTTGGGCCTGAGGTACCCATTTGTTTTGTACAGGACGAAACATCCTCAGCCAAACCAGGAATCTGCATCCAGTCTGTACACCAGTTAGACTTAAACAGTGCTTCACAACACTTCACTTAAAAAGAGAAGAGGCTATTATATATCAAATTATTTTTAAAAATAAGCTCAAACGTAAACCTTAGTCTGCATATTCCATATTTCATAGCACTTTCATCCTACTGAATTATAAACAGACCCTATAAATATTCTACTGGAAGAGAATCTGCTAGATCAGGGTTATTCAAATCTTACCCTACGACAGGGTTCCCCAACTTAAGGCCCACGGGCCGAGATTTTATTTGTCAACCCAAGTTTTCTGAGCAAAGAAAAACACGAAAAAATGTTAGTATTATTTGTTATTGTTGGACATAAAATACTGTAAAAACACCAGCAAATCTGTTCCAAAGTATTCCCACACATAACAGAGATATATACAGTATCTGATTGTGTACAAATGTAAGCAAGGTTTGAAATGACTATGTTCTTAGTCAAATATATCAGGTCTACAAATTAGTTGTAATTATGTTCCGGCCCCCTGACCATCTGCTCAAGAAAGAAATCGCTCGGCCCGCGGCTGGATCTAGTTGATGGCTTCCTTTCCTTCGAGGTCCAGAACCTGCTGATTTTCTGTTCTGCCTGATCATTAATTACACACACCTGGTGTCCCAGGTCTAAATAAGTCCCTGATCAGAGGGGAACAATGAAAATAGAGGGCTTCGAGGTCCAGGTTGAGTTTGAGGGTGCTAGAACAGAGTGTCAGAGGTGACGACTCTACTGTAGTGGAAGACAATCTACTAGAAAAGAGTGTCAGAGGTGACGACTCTACTGTAGTGGAGGACAATCTGCTAGAACAGAGTGTGAGAGGTGACTACTCTCTACTGTAGTGGAAGACAATCTGCTAGAACAGAGTGTCAGAGGTGACAGACTCTACTGTAGTGGAAGACAATCTGCTAGGACAGAGTGTCAGGGTAACGACTCTCACTGTAGTGGAGGACAATCTGCTAGAAAAGAGTGTCAGAGGTGACGACTCTACTGTAGTGGAAGACAGGTCTGCTAGAACAGGGTGTCAGAGGTGACGACTCTACTGTAGTGGAAGACAATCTGCTAGAACAGAGTGTCAGGTGACTTCACTCTACTGTAGTGGAAGACAATCTGCTAGAACAGGTGTCAGAGTAACTAATCTACTGTAGTGGAAGACAATCTGCTAGAACAGAGTGTCAGAGGTGACTACTCTACTGTAGTGGAAGACAATCTGCTAGAACCAGAGTGTCAGAGGTGACGCACTCTACTGTAGTGGAGAGAACAATCTGCTAGAACAGAGTGTCAGGAGTGACGACTCTACTGTAGTAGGAAGACAATCTGCTAGAATAGAGTGTCAGAGGTACACTCTACTGTAGTGGAAACAATATCTAGAACAGAGTGTCCAGAGGTGTAACTCTACTGTAGTGGAAACATCACTAGAACGGTGTCAGATTGTCTGACTCTACTGTAGTGGAAACAATCTGCTAGAGCAAGTGTCAGATTACTACTCTACTGTAGTGGAAACATCTGCTAGAACGGGTGTCAGAGGTAACTACTCTACTGTAGTGAAACATCTGCTAAACAGAGTGTCAAGGTGATAGCTCTACTGTGGTGGAGACAATCCTGCTAGAACAGAGTGTCAGAGGTGACGACTCTACTGTAGTGAAGACAATCTGCTAGAGTGGAGTGGTTGAGGGACAAAGTTTCAGTAACAAGGCATTTCATCAGTGATAAAAAAGGCCAGTATCAACTCTGGTTATCAACCCAGTTCTAGTTACAGAGACAGCTCTATTGTTTCATACTTCTCTCTCTCTCCAAGAGGAGAGTCTAACTTTTCCAAACCCATTAAAAAGACAGTTGGTAGAAGTGGTTTAATCCAAAAACCTTTAGACAATACTGTATCAGTTGGTACAAGTCTTTAATCCCTCTTAAGATCCTTAATGTCCTTCCAAGAGGTTCTCCTCAAAAAAGCCGTTTTTTAATCTAATCTTTAAATCAGCTTTAACAACGGCAGAAAGAGACTTTGGATTCTCCCTCGAACAACCCTCCTTGAGTGATTGTAGGATATTGAATAGGGTCCTTCTGGTTCAGACGTTATCAGTGGTGATTCCAGCGGTGAGGATTTGAGGAGACAACAGCTTGACTAGAAGTGTTTCATCAACAATTTACCACTATTTCTACTGATATTTACAGCCAATGAAATACTGTTTGTGTGATGATACCTGTGATGAGCAATACTATAGGGGAGAGAGGAGGCGAGGGACCCACGCAACTAACCCACAGCTGCTG
>NW_025534103.1:270000-278455 GCF_020615455.1 Coregonus clupeaformis | reverse complement strand
ATTCCTATCCAGCTGAACTTCCACGAGACTGATTGAATAGGGCCCCAGATCTTTATCAGAGCTGATCTGATTGGTCCCAAAAAAAACAATTAGTGAGAAGAAAAGAAAAAAATCGGAATTGGGCTGCCTGTGTAAACGCAGTCTAAGCGCTGTGCATCTGGTAGAGGTTACCACCCATGGTCCCTGCTAAATCAAAAGGCACATGGCTAACTTCAGAGAATCAAAAGATATGAAATGCCCAAGAACGGAATTTCCATCTCCCTGCCTCATTTGCCTCATTCTATGCATCCAGAGCCCCATTGGGGATTATCAGGCTGGCTGTACAGATCCCTCTCTGTTGATAGCAACACTTACTGCATTCTCCGAATAGCACCGTTGGTTAAACGGTTGAGATTTAGGGCTAATGGAACATGTGTTGGAGATCGTAGTGCTACTAGACCATTAGTATCAGCTCTAATGGTGTGTCCCAAAGAAAGTTTCATCTTCTGCTATCTAGGATGTCGATATTCTGTGGGTTATAGCGTCGAGTGGTGTCCAATGACTGGGCATCAATGTGATGTATGTGGGGGCGGCAGGTAGCTTAGTGGGTAAGAGCGTTGTGCCAGTAACCGAAAGGTCGCTGGTTCTAATCCCCGAGCCGACTAAAAATCTGTCGATGTGCACTTAACCCAAATTGCTCCTGTAAATCGCTCTGGATAAGAGTGTCTGCTAAATGACGTACATATACACTGTATATGTAGATTTTCTGGGATATAACCAAATTAACCCCCCCCAAAAAATGTGTTCATCATTTTATTAAAACGAATTTACCGACATTGACAAAAATAGTTTTGGGGGGAGGATTTCCAAACATCTTGAGTGTTTTGAAGTAGTTATGTGGCAGTAAAATGTTTCTGGTAAAGTTGTGCTTAATCTTGATCGATTAGATAACAAAGTCTGATAGCACACTTGAAGTTTCAGTCTTCAGTGGAATTCCCTACAATCCCAACGTTACCATGGTGAGACAGGACAAAGGAATCTGACCACCACACACATTCCCCAGAACAACTTTCCCAATGTCTTACGTCATATACTGTAAGACAAAATATCTTTATTATACAGCCAGGTTAACCATGATGATTTGTTCATATTTTTTTATTCAAACAAATGTAGCCTTTAAAAAAAAAATGGTATTTTGGGATTCTTCTGTTCTTATGTTAAGTTCTGCAAAAATCTTGATTGATTAGAACTTTCCAGAAGTCTTCAGTAAACTTCCCTGCAGTCGCAGACATAGTTGTGGTGAAACAATCTGACCACCACAAAGCATTCCCCAGAATAAACTTTCCTACTTTCCCAACGCTCAAACTCAAAACCCGCTTTAAAATCGTTGATAGTTTCAAACAGAGGCATCACAAAATTACCCCCTCTAGCCCTAACTTCACTTCAGAGACCTGGCCACAGCATCAGAGAGACATCCACTCAGCTCCCGACAATCATTATCTCTCCAATTATGTTCATTTAACTGTTTTTTTTCTTCTTTCCCTTTGAATCGTTTTATTAAGTTAAACGCGTCACAGTTTGTTGCCGCTACCAGTCTGTTATCGGTAGAACAGTAATAGCAGCGCTGAGAAGCAAGAGTTGAGAATGAGCATCATTACTGTAATTTGCGAACCCCGAGTGCAAACCAAAATATTTTACATGTAGAATTGCGAGAAAATGTCGGCAGACAAGGCATCAACAGCGCGCTGAATGATCGGGAGATGGAACAGGAGATCCGCATTCGGTGCGATGTGTGCGACCCTTTACCGTAGGTTCTAGGTATAACCTTTTATTCTAGAAGCAGACTGTATCCTAAAGGGGAGCCTAGAATGAGCATCATTACCGTAGGCCTTGGTCCGCATTCCACATGGCACGCAACAGTATTCCCTATATGGGGGATTCTACAGAGGTGGTGTAAATTGCTGTCCCACCCCCCCCCCAAAAAAAACTATTTAAAAAACTCAGTAAAGTCTCCAAACTTAGGACATTTATTTACATCATGATATGTTCTAATTCAATCCAAGGCAATAACAAACATATTGTTAAATTAAGGGGCTCTATTCAATCAGATCCGCTTTAGCTGACATCCGTATAGCGGTTGTTATGGCGGTGTTTCAGAGGTGGAACTGCATTGGAGCCGTCAGATCGGTTAGCGGCTGCTTCTGCATCATTGTGATGAAGCCACACCGGCCCCACTCGCATTAGTTCATAACCAGAATGTTTAGGCTAAACAGTATACACCTGTATACATACAGTGCATTCGGAAAATATTCAGACCCCTTGACTTTTTAAAAAACATTTTGTTACGTTACAGCCTTATTCTTCTAAAATGTATTAAATAAATACAAATCCTCATCAATCTACAGACAATACCCCATAATGACAAATGATTCATTTTTGCAAATGTCTAAAAACATATATACACTACCAGTCAAAAGTTTGGAGACACCTACTCAGTCAAGGGTTTTTCTTTATTTTTACTATTTTTTACATTGTCGAATAATAGTGAAGACATCAAAACTATGAAATAACACATATGAAATCATGTAGTAACTGAAATAAAAGTGTTAAACAAATCTAAATATATTTTATATTTGAGATTCTTCAAATAGCCACCCTTTGCACACTCTTGGCATTCTCTCAACCAGCTTCATGCGTTAGTCACCTGCATTGCATTTCAATTAACAAGTATGCCTTCTTAAAAGTTAATTTGTTGAATTTCTTTCCTTCTTAAAGCATTTGAGCCAATCAGTTGTGTTGTGACAAGGTAGGGGGGGTATACAGAAGATAGACCTATTTGGTGAAAGACAAAGTCCATATTATGGCAAGAACAGCTCAAATAAGCAAAGAGAAACGACAGTCCATCATTTCTTTAAGACATGAAGGTCAGTCAATACGGAACATTTCAAGAACTTTGAACGTTTCTTCAAGTGCAGTCGCAAAAACCATCAAGCGCTACGATGAAACTGGCTCTCAAGACGACCACCACAGGAATGGAAGACCCGGAGTTACCTCTGCTGGAGAGGATAAGTTCATTAGTTACCAGCCTCAGAAATTGCAGCCCAAATAAATGCTTCACAGAGTTCAAGTAACAGACACATCTAAAAAAACAAACAAAAAAACATCAACTGTTTAGAAGAGACTGTGTGAATCAGGCCTTCATGGTCGATTTGCTGCAAAGAAAACACTACTAAAGGACACCAATAAGAAGAAGAGACTTGCTTGGGCCAAGAAACACGAGCAATGGACATTAGAGCGGTGGAAATTTGTCCTTTGGTCTGGAGTCCAAATTTGAGATTTTTGGTTCCACGTGTGGGTGAACGGATGATCTCCGCATGTGTATTTCCCACCGTAAAGCATGGAGGAGGAGGTGTTATGGTGTGGGGGTGCTTTGCTGGTGACACTGTCTGTGAATTATTTAGAATTCAAGGCACACTTAACCAGCATGGCTACCACAGTATTCTGCAGCGATATGCCATCCCATCTGGTTTGGGCTTAGTGGGACTGTCATTTGTTTTTCAACAGGACAATGACCCAACACACCTCCAGGCTGTGTAAGGGCTATTTTACCAAGAAGGAGAGTGATGGAGTGCTGCATCAGATGACCTGGCCTCCACAATCCCCCGACCTCAACCCAATTGAGATGGTTTGGGATGAGTCGGACCGCAGAGAAGCAGCCAACAAGTGCTCAGCATATGTGGGAACTCCTTCAAGACTGTTGGAAAAGCATTCCAGGTGAAGCTGGTTGAGAGAATGCCAAGTGTGTGCAAAGCTGTCATCAAGGCAAAGGGTGGCTCTTTGAAGAATCTCAAATATAACATATATTTTTATTTGTTTAACACTTTTATTTTGGTTACTTGTCACGATCGTTGAGAGACAGGTCAGACCAAGGTGCAGCGTGGTATGCGTACATGTTTATTAAGAAGAATAAACACTGAACAAAACAACAAAAGCAACGTAAACATGAAGTCCTATGGGCAACAAGCCTAACAGGAACACACACAAGATCCCACAACTAAGGTAGGCATCCAGGCTACCTAAGTATGATCCCCAATCAGAGACAACGAGCGACAGCTGCCTCTGATTGGGAATCACACCCGGCCAAACCTAGACATATACATACTAGATCTCCAACATAGAATATAATCACATAGATCTCAAACTGAAACTCACACCCTGACCCAACCAACAAGAGTTCTCTAGGTCAGGGCGTGACAGTACCCCCCCCCAAAAGGTGCGGACTCCGGCCGCAAAACCTAACATAACAGGGGAGGGTTTGGGTGGGCATTAGCCTCGGAGGCGGCTCCGGCTCCGGGCGTGATGACCTCTCCCTCTCTGCCTCCCCGTTGCACCCCTGGTCTGGTCTGGACCTCGGCGCGATGCTTCCCCTCTACTTCCTCCCACGATGCACCAAGCCCTGTCTGGACCCTGGTGTGGGAGGCTGGACTGGGCACCGGTGGAGCGGACTGCTCTGGCTCCAGAGTGGAGCTGCTGACCGGAGCTGGACTTGGTACCGGTGGAGCGGACTGCTCTAGCTCCGGAGTGGAGCCGCTGACCGGAGCTGGACTGGGAACACGCACCACTGGTCTGGTGCGAGGAGCAGGCACGGGCCGTGCCGGACAGGATACACGCACCACTGGTTTGGTGCGGGGAGCAGGTACGGGGTGTACCGGGCTGGCGACACGCACCACTGGTTTGGTGCGGGAAGCAGGTACAGGGCGTACCGGACTGGATACGCGCACCACTGGTTTGGTGCGGGGAGCAGGTACGGGTCGTGCTGGACTGGGAACACGCACCACTGGCTTGGTGTGAGGAGCAGGCACGGGCCGTGCCGGACTGGGAACACGCACCACTGGCTTGGTGCGAGAAACAGTCAAGGGGCGTACCGGGCTGGGAACTGGCGTTGGAGATCCACGACTGTTCCAGTCCTTCTCTCTCCACCGCCAATCCCCCTCCAGTGAGGACTCCTCCGGGAGCCCCCACGAGTGAGGGAACATAAATTAATCGTCGTCGTCTTCCTTCGACTCCGCTGTGTAAAACTGCTCCCATTCCTGCTCCCATGGTTGTAGGGAATCCATCTGGAACCCCCACGGGTGCAATGGTCGGGGCTCTTCTCTCTCGATCCCCGACCACCCCTTTAGCCCCCCAATTTTTTTTTCTTGGGGCTGCCTCTCGGGTTTCTTCTTCGGCCGGCACCGTTGATGTCGCCGTTGATCCTCTCCTACCCGGGCTTCTTCCTTCGCCCAGGGTCCTTTATCGGCTACACTCTCCTTCATTGCCTCCCGGTAACGGACGGCCTCCTCCTCAGTAATTCTCCCCCAACCGAGGAGGACATCTACCAAGGTTACCTCCCGTTGAGTCCCAGGCATTTGCTCCTTCTGGGAACGCTGCTTGGTCCTTTTACGGTGGGATCTTCAGTCACGATCGTTGAGAGACGGGTCAGACCAAGGTGCAGCGTGGTATGCGTACATGTTTATTAAGACGAATAAACACCGAACAAAACAACAAAAGCAACGTAAACGTGAAGTCCTACGGGCTATACACACAACAAGCCAAACAGGAACACAAACAAGATCCCACAACTAAGGCAGGCAACCAGGCTACCTAAGTATGATCCCCAATCAGAGACAACGAGCGACAGCTGCCTCTGATTGGAAAACACACCCGGCCAAACATAGACATACACATACTAGATCTCCAACATAGAATATAATCACATAGATCTCAAACTGAAACTCACACCCTGACCCCAACCAACAAGAGTTCTCTAGGTCAGGGCGTGACATTACTACATGATTCCATATGTGTTATTTCAAAGTTTTGATGTCTTCACTATTATTCTACAATGTAGAAAATAGCAAAAATAAAGAAAAACCCTTGAATGAGTAGGTGTGTCCGAACTTTTGGCTGGTAGTGTATATATATACCTGATTTACATAAGTATTCAGACCCTTTGCTATGAGACTCGAAATTGAGCTCAGGTGCATCCTGTTTCCATTGATCATCCTTGAGATGTTTCTACAACTTGATTGGAGTCCACCTGCGGTAAATTTAATTGATTGGACATGATTTGGAAAGGCACAAACCTGTCTGTATAAGGTCCAACAGTTGACAGTTCATGTCAGAGCAAAAATCAAGCCATGAGGTCGAAGGAATTGTCCGTAGAGCTCCGAGACAGGATTGTGTCGTGGCACAGATCTGGGGAAGGGTACCAAAAAATGTCTGCAGCATTGAAGGACCCCAAGAAAACAGTGGCCTCCATCATTCTTAAATGGAAGAAGTTTGGAACCACCAAGACTCTTCCTAGAGCTGGCCGCCCGGCCAAACTGAGCAATCGGGCGAGAAGGGCCTTGGTCTGGGAAGTGGTTACTGTGACAGAGCTCCAGAGGTCCTCTATGGAGATGGGAGAATCTTCCAGAAAGATAACTACCTCTGCAGCACTCCACCAATCAAGCCTTTACGATAGACTGGCCAGACGGAAGCCACTCCTTAGTAAAAGGCACATGACAGCCCGCTTGGAGTTTGCCAAAAGGCGCCTAAAGGACTCAGACCATGAGAAACAAGATTCGATGGTCTGATGAAACCAAGATTGAACTCTTTGGCCTGAATGCCAAGCGTCACGTCAGGAGGAAACCTGGCACCATCCCTACGGTGAAGCATGGTGGTGGCAGCTGTGGCGATGTTTTTCAGCGGCAGGGACTGGGAGACTAGCCAGGATTGAGGGAAAGATGAACAGAGCAAAGTACAGAGAGATCCTTGATGAAAACCTGCTCCAGAGCGCTCAGGACGTCAGACTGGGGCAAAGGTTCACTTTCCAACAGGACAACGACCCTAAGCACACAGCCAAGACAATGCAGGAGTGGCTTCGCGACAAGTCTCTGAATGTCTTTGAGTGGCCCAGCCAGAGCCTGGACTTGAACCCAATCGAACATCTCTGGAGAGACCTGAAAATAGCTGTGCAGCAACGCTCCCTATCCAACCTGACAGAGCTTGAGAGGAACTGTATGAAACTGTATGAAAAAAAAATTATGCACTCACTAACTGTAAGTCGCTCTGGATAAGAGCGTCTGCTAAATGACTAAAATGTAAAAATGTAAATGTAAACTGCAGAGAAAAATGGGAGAAACTCCCCAAATACAGGTGTGCCAAGCTTGTAGCGTCATACCCAAGAAGACTCGAGGCTGTAATCTCTGCCAAAGGTGCTTCAACAAAGTACTGAGTAAAGGGTCTGAATACCTATGTAAATGTGATATTTCAGTTCTTTTATTTTTTATAAATTTGTAAAAAATTCTAAAAACCAGTTTTTGCTTTGTCATTATGGGTTATTGTGTGTAGATTGATGAGGAAAAAAAGCTATTTAATCAATTTTAGAAATGTTTTGTAACGTAACAAAATGTGGTAAAAGTCAAGGGGTCTGAATACTTTCTGAATGCGCTGTATTTCACCTTTATTTAAGCAGGGACTCACCATTGAGACCAGGGTCTCTTTCACAAGGGAGCCCTGCATATACAATGTCATAAAATTGCGCGACAAAGACCTCCTCTGCAAAAACTTCAAAATGTATTACAGAGTTATTTTAGATTAATTCTGACTATTTTGAGGAAGTGAACTGGCTATGTTGTTGATACGACATCTCAAGAGGGACAAACAGTACTATTGCTGCTTTTTTTCTCGTTTTTCAAGCGAAGGTATTTTAAGGGAGTATGCGAGCTAAGATGTTCACTTCGCCTAGCCGATTTCTGCTATGCAGACACCTTTACACATTTCCACCTCCAACGCCACCAAAACAACCGCTATGCGGATGTTGGCTTAAGCAGATTTGATTTAATCGAGCCCTAATATAGTACAAAGTCATCCTTTATACACTTATTTCTATTGAGAGGTGGTTGTCCCAAACCCTGACACCTAAACTTCATGTTTGAAAATGTATATATATATTTCTAACACTATTATTTCAATAGATCATCTTGAGTTGTTTTATTATTACATAGAAAGATACCGATCTAATTACTATTGTAGTTTTGTTAATTTTTTTAACATCTTTCTCTGAAAAATGCTGTCCCCACTTTTAATGCCACTACCGAAACACACACTTTAAAAGACTGTACCTTAAAGCCTGACAACATGATGGTTAGTGTGTCTGCTAACACTGTGGAGAAAAGGAATGAGTAAGTTAGTAAATCTTCATGTTTTTTTTTTTTTTAAGAAGCGTCACTACCGAACATCTAATGTATCAAGAAATATGTCAAGTACGGTTTTGGTACTAAAATATATGATTGCTAGAGTGTACATCTGTCCAAATGAAAGATAGCCAGCCATATGTAAGCTGTTGGGGATTTTAAAAAGTCCAAAATAAGTCAGCATTGTCCAAACCGAAACGGCCACCAGCTAAACAATTGACACCATAGAGATACATAGAGGTCTCATCTTTGTTTCT
>NW_025534103.1:220000-267500 GCF_020615455.1 Coregonus clupeaformis | reverse complement strand
TTCAATCTTTTGAGAATAAAATTGACGATTTAAGATTACGGTTATCCTACCAACGGGACATTAAAAACTGTAATATCTTATGTTTCACGGAGTCGTGGCTGAACGACAACAATGATAACATTCAGCTAGCGGGCTATACGCTACATCGACAGGACAGAACTGCAGACTCTGGTAAGACAAGGGGTGGCGGTCTCTGTATATTTGTAAACAACAGCTGGTGCACAAAATCAAATACCAAGGAAGTCTCGAGGTTTTGCTCGCCTGAGGTAGAGTATCTTATGATAAGCTGTAGACCACACTATTTACCAAGAGAGTTTTCATCTATATTTTTCATAGCTGTCTATTTACCACCACAAACCAATGCTGGCATTAAGATTGCACTGAATGAGTTGTACAAGGCCATTAATCAACAGGAAAACGCTCATCCAGATGCAGCGCTCCTAGCTCCGTAGCCGGGGACTTTAATGCAGGGAAACTTAAATCCGTTCTACCTAATTTCTACCAGCATGTTAAATGTGCAACCAGAGGGAAAAAAACTCTAGACCACCTTTACTCCACACACAGAGACGCATACAAAGCTCTCCCTCGCCCTCCATTTGGCAAATCTGACCATAACTCTATCCTCCTGATTCCTGCTTATAAGCAAAAACTGAAGCAGGAAGCACCAGTGATTCGGTTAATAAAAAAGTGGTCAGATGACGCAGATGCTAAGCTACAGGACTGTTTTGCTAGCACAGACTGGAACATGTTCCGGGATTCTTCAGACAGCATTGAGGAGTACACCACATCAGTCACTGGCTTCATCAATAAGTGCATCGATGATGTCGTCCCCCACAGTGACCGTACGTACATACCCCAACCAGAAGCCATGGATTACAGGAAACATCCGCACTGAGCTAAAGGGTAGAGCTGCCGCTTTCAAGGAACGGGACTCTAACCCGGACGCTTATAAGAAATCCCGCTATGACCTCCGACGAACCATCAAACAGGCAAAGAGTCAATACAGGTCTAAGATTGAATCATACTACACTGGCTCTGACGCTCGTCGGATGTGGCAGGGCTTGAAAACTATTACAGACTACAAAGGGAAGCACAGCCGCGAGCTGCCCAGTGACACAAGCCTACCAGACGAGCTAAACCACTTCTATGCTCGCTTCGAGGCAAGCAACACTGAAGCATGCATGAGAGCACCAGCTGTTCCGGACGACTATGTGATCACGCTCTCCGTAGCCGATGTGAGTAAGACTTTTAAGCAGGTCAACATTCACAAGGCCGCAGGGCCAGACGGATTACCAGGACGTGTACTCCGAGCATGTGCTGACCAACTGGCAAGTGTCTTCACTGACATTTTCAACATGTCCCTGACTGAGTCTGTAATACCAACATGTTTCAAGCAGACCACCATAGTCCCCGTGCCCAAGAACTCTAAGATAACCTGCCTAAATGACTACCGACCCGTAGCACTGACGTCTGTAGCCATGAAGTGCTTTGAAAGACTGGTCATGGCTCACATCAACAGCATAATCCCAGAAACCCTAGACCCACTCCAATTTGCATACCGCCCCAACAGATCCACAGATGATGCAATCTCTATCGCACTCCACACTGCCCTTTCCCACCTGGACAAGAGGAACACCTATGTGAGAATGCTATTCATTGACTACAGCTCAGCATTCAACACCATAGTGCCCTCTAAGCTCATCACTAAGCTAAGGATCCTGGGACTAAACACCTCCCTCTGCAACTGGATCCTGGACTTCCTGACGGGCCGCCCCCAGGTGGTAAGGGTAGGTAACAACACATCTGCCACACTGATCCTCAACACGGGGGCCCCTCAGGGGTGCGTGCTCAGTCCCCTCCTGTACTCTCTGTTCACCCATGACTGCATGGCCAGGCACGACTCCAACACCATCATTAAGTTTGCCGACGACACAACAGTGGTAGGCCTGATCACCGACAACGATGAGACAGCCTATAGGGAGGAGGTCAGAGATCTGGCCGTGTGGTGCCAGGACAACAACCTCTCCCTCAACGTGACCAAGACAAAGGAGATGATTGTGGACTACAGGAAAAAAAAGAGGACTGAGCACGCCCCCATTCTCATCGACGGGGCTGTAGTGGAACAGGTTGAGAGCTTCAAGTTCCTTGGTGTCCACATCACCAACGAACTATCATGGTCCAAACACACCAAGACAGTCGTGAAGAGGGCACGACAAAGCCTATTCCCCCTCAGGAGACTAAAAAGATTTGGCATGGGTCCTCAGATCCTCAAAAATTCTACAGCTGCACCATCGAGAGCATCCTGACTGGTTGCATCACCGCCTGGTATGGCAACTGCTTGGCCTCTGACCGCAAGGCACTACAGAGGGTAGTGCGTACGGCCCAGTACATCACTGGGGCAAAGCTCCCTGCCATCCAGGACCTCTATACCAGGCGGTGTCAGAGGAAGGCCCTCAAAATTGTCAAAGACTCCAGCCACCCTAGTCATAGACTGTTCTCTCTGCTACCGCACGGCAAGCGGTACCGGAGTGCCAAGTCTAGGTCCAAAAGACTTCTCAACAGCTTCTACCCCCAAGCCATAAGACTCCTGAACAGCTAATCATGGCTACCCGGACTATTTGCACTGCCCCCCCACCCCATCCTTTTACGCTGCTGCTACTCTGTTAAGTATTTATGCATAGTCACTTTAACTCTACCCACATGTACATATTACCTCAACTACCTCAACTAGCCGGTGCCCCCGCACATTGACTCTGCAACGGTACCCCCCTGTATATATAGCCTCCCTACTGTCACTTTATTTTACTGTATATATAGCCTCCCTACTGTCACTTTATTTTACTTCTGCTCTTTTTTTCTCAACACTTTTTTGTTGTTGTTGTTTTATTCTTACTTTTTTGTTTAAAATAAATGCACTGTTGGTTAAGGGCTGTAAGTAAGCATTTCACTGCAATGTCTGCACCTGTTGTATTCGGCGCATGTGACCAATAAAATTTGATTTGATTTGGATAGGCCAAGTACCCCTGTGGATAGACCAAGTACCCCCTGTGGATAGGCCAAGTACCCCCTGTGGATAGGCCAAGTACCCCCTGTGGATAGGCCAAGTACCCCCTGTGGATAGGCCAAGTACCCCCAGTGGGTAGGCCAAGTATCCCCTGTGGATAGGCCAAGTACCCCCTGTGGATAGGCCAAGTACCCCCTGTGGATAGGCCAAGTACCCCCTGTGGGTAGGCCAAGTACCCCCTGTGGATAGGCCAAGTACCCCCTGTGGATAGGCCAAGTACCCCCTGTGGGTAGGCCAAGTATCCCCTGTGGATAGGCCAAGTACCCCCTGTGGATAGGCCAAGTACCCCTGTGGGTAGGCCAAGTATCCCCTGTGGATAGGCCAAGTACCCCCTGTGGATAGGCCAAGTACCCCCTGTGGGTAGGCCAAGTAACCCCTGTGGATAGGCCAAGTATCCCCTGTGGATAGGCCAAGTACCCCCTGTGGATAGGCCAAGTACCCCCTGTGGATAGGCCAAGTACCCCCTGTGGGTAGGCCAAGTGTCCCCTGTGGATAGGCCAAGTACCCCCTGTGGATAGGCCAAGTAACCCCTGTGGATAGGCCAAGTACCCCCTGTGGATAGGCCAAGTACCCCCTGTGGATAGGCCAACTACCCCCTGTGGGTAGGCCAAGTATCCCCTGTGGATAGGCCAAGTACCCCCTGTGGATAGGCCAAGTAACCCCTGTGGATAGGCCAAGTACCGCCTGTGGATATGCCAAGTACCCCCTGTGGGTAGGCCAAGTATCCCCTGTGAATAGGCCAAGTACCCCCTGTGGATAGGCCAAGTACCCCCTGTGGATAGGCCAAGTAACCCCTGTGGATAGGCCAAGTACCCCCTGTGGGTAGGCCAAGTATCCCCTGTGGATAGGCCAAGTACCCCCTGTGGATAGGCCAAGTACCCCCTGTGGGTAGGCCAAGGATCCCCTATGGATAGGCCAAGTACCCCCTGTGGATAGGCCAAGTACCCCCTGTGGATAGGCCAAGTACCCCCTGTGGGTAGGCCAAGTATCCCCTGTGGATAGGCCAAGTACCCCCTGTGGATAGGCCAAGTACCCCCTGTGGGTAGGCCAAGTATCCCCTGTGGATAGGCCAAGTACCCCCTGTGGATAGGCCAAGTACCCCCTGTGGATAGGCCAAGTACCCCCTGTGGATAGGCCAAGTATCCCATGTGGGTAGGCCAAGTATCCCCTGTGGATAGGCCAAGTATCCCCTGTGGATAGGCCAAGTACCCCATGTGGATAGGCCAAGTACCCCCTGTGGATACGCCAAGTACCCCCTGTGGATAGGCCAAGTACCCCCTGTGGGTAGGCCAAGTATCCCCTGTGGATAGGCCAAGTACCCCCTGTGGATAGGCCAAGTACCCCCTGTGGATAGGCCAAGTACCCCCTGTGGATAGGCCAAGTACCCCCTGTGGGTAGGCCAAGTATCCCCTGTGGATAGGCCAAGTATCCCCTGTGGATAGGCCAAGTACCCCCTGTGGATAGGCCAAGTACCCCATGTTGATAGGCCAAGTACCCCCTGTGGATAGGCCAAGTACCCCCTGTGGGTAGGCCAAGTACCCCCTGTGGATAGGCCAAGTACCCCCTGTGGATAGGCCAAGTACCCCCTGTGGATAGGCCAAGTACCCCCTGTGGATAGGCCAAGTACCCCTGTGGGTAGGCCAAGTACCCCCTGTGGTAGGCCAAGTACCCCCCTGTGGATAGGCCAAGTACCCCCTGTGGATAGGCCAAGTACCCCCTGTGGATAGGCCAAGTACCCCCTGTGGATAGGCCAAGTACCCCCTGTGGGTAGGCCAAGTATCCCCTGTGGATAGGCCAAGTATCCCCTGTGGATAGGCCAAGTACCCCCTGTGGATAGGCCAAGTACCCCCTGTGGATAGGCCAAGTACCCCCTGTGGATAGGCCAAGTACCCCCTGTGGATAGGCCAAGTACCCCCTGTGGGTAGGCCAAGTATCCCCTGTGGATAGGCCAAGTACCCCATGTGGATAGGCCAAGTACCCCCTGTGGATAGGCCAAGTACCCCCTGTGGATAGGCCAAGTACCCCCTGTGGGTAGGCCAAGTACCCCCTGTGGATAGGCCAAGTACCCCCTGTTGATAGGCCAAGTACCCCCTGTGGATAGGCCAAGTACCCCCTGTGGGTAGGCCAAGTATCCCCTGTGGATAGGCCAAGTACCCCCTGTGGATAGGCCAAGTACCCCCTGTGGATAGGCCAAGTACCCCCTGTGGATAGGCCAAGTACCCCCTGTGGATAGGCCAAGTACCCCCTGTGGATAGGCCAACTACCCCCTGTGGGTAGGCCAAGTATCCCCTGTGGATAGGCCAAGTACCCCCTGTGGATAGGCCAAGGATCCCCTGTGGATAGGCCAAGGATCCCCTGTGGATAGGCCAAGTACCCCCTGTGGATAGGCCAAGTACCCCCTGTGGATAGGCCAAGTACCCCCTGTGGGTAGGCCAAGTACCCCCTGTGGATAGGCCAAGTACCCCTGTGGATAGGCCAAGTACCCCCTGTGGGTAGGCCAAGTATCCCCCTGTGGATAGGCCAAGTACCCCCTGTGGATAGGCCAAGTACCCCCTGTGGATAGGCCAAGTACCCCCTGTGGATAGGCCAAGTACCCCCTGTGGGTAGGCCAAGTATCCCCTGTGGATAGGCCAAGTATCCCCTGTGGATAGGCCAAGTACCCCATGTGGATAGGCCAAGTACCCCCTGTGGATACGCCAAGTACCCCCTGTGGATAGGCCAAGTACCCCCTGTGGGTAGGCCAAGTATCCCCTGTGGATAGGCCAAGTACCCCCTGTGGATAGGCCAAGTATCCCCTGTGGATAGGCCAAGTACCCCCTGTGGATAGGCCAAGTACCCCCTGTGGATAGGCCAAGTACCCCCTGTGGATAGGCCAAGTACCCCCTGTGGATAGGCCAAGTACCCCCTGTGGGTAGGCCAAGTATCCCCTGTGGATAGGCCAAGTACCCCCTGTGGATAGGCCAAGTACCCCCTGTGGGTAGGCCAAGTATCCCCTGTGGATAGGCCAAGTACCCCCTGTGGATAGGCCAAGTACCCCCTGTGGATAGGCCAAGTACCCCCTGTGGATAGGCCAAGTATCCCCTGTGGGTAGGCCAAGTATCCCCTGTGGATAGGCCAAGTATCCCCTGTGGATAGGCCAAATACCCCATGTGGATAGGCCAAGTACCCCCTGTGGATACGCCAAGTACCCCCTGTGGATAGGCCAAGTACCCCCTGTGGGTAGGCCAAGTATCCCCTGTGGATAGGCCAAGTACCCCCTGTGGATAGGCCAAGTATCCCCTGTGGATAGGCCAAGTACCCCCTGTGGATAGGCCAAGTACCCCCTGTGGGTAGGCCAAGTATCCCCTGTGGATAGGCCAAGTATCCCCTGTGGATAGGCCAAGTACCCCCTGTGGATAGGCCAAGTACCCCATGTTGATAGGCCAAGTACCCCCTGTGGATAGGCCAAGTACCCCCTGTGGGTAGGCCAAGTATCCCTGTGGATAGGCCAAGTATCCCCTGTGGATAGGCCAAGTACCCCCTGTGGATAGGCCAAGTACCCCCTGTGGATAGGCCAAGTACCCCTGTGGGTAGGCCAAGTACCCCCTGTGGATAGGCCAAGTACCCCCTGTGGGTAGGCCAAGTACCCCCTGTGGATAAGCCAAGTACCCCCTGTGGATAGGCCAAGTACCCCCTGTGGATAGGCCAAGTACCCCCCTGTGGATAGGCCAAGTACCCCCTGTGGGTAGGCCAAGTATCCCCTGTGGATAGGCCAAGTATCCCCTGTGGATAGGCCAAGTACCCCCTGTGGATAGGCCAAGTACCCCCTGTGGATAGGCCAAGTACCCCCTGTGGATAGGCCAAGTACCCCCTGTGGATAGGCCAAGTACCCCCTGTGGGTAGGCCAAGTATCCCCCTGTGGATAGGCCAAGTACCCCCTGTGGATAGGCCAAGTACCCCCTGTGGATAGGCCAAGTACCCCTGTGGATAGGCCAAGTACCCCCTGTGGGATAGGCCAAGTACCCCCTGTTGATAGGCCAAGTACCCCCTGTGGATAGGCCAAGTACCCCCTGTGGGTAGGCCAAGTATCCCCTGTGGATAGGCCAAGTACCCCCTGTGGATAGGCCAAGTATCCCCTGTGGATAGGCCAAGTACCCCCTGTGGATAGGCCAAGTACCCCCTGTTGATAGGCCACGTACCCCTGTGGATAGGCCAAGTACCCCCTGTGGATAGGCCAAGTTCCCCCTGTGGGTAGGCCAAGTACCCCCTGTGGATAGGCCAAGTACCCCCTGTGGGTAGGCCAAGTATCCCCTGTGGATAGGCCAAGTATCCCCTGTGGATAGGCCAAGTACCCTCTGTGGATAGGCCAAGTACCCCCTGTGGGTAGGCCAAGTATCCCCTGTGGATAGGCCAAGTACCCCCTGTGGATAGGCCAAGTACCCCCTGTGGATAGGCCACGTACCCCCTTTGGATAGGCCAAGTACCCCCTGTGGATAAGCCAAGTACCCCCTGTGGATAGGCCACGTACCCCCTTTGGATAGGCCAAGTACCCCCTGTGGATAGGCCAAGTACCCCCTGTGGATAGGCCACGTACCCCCTGTGGATAGGCCAAGTATCCCCTGTGGATAGGCCAAGTACCCCCTGTGGATAGGCCAAGTACCCCCTGTGGGTAGGCCAAGTATCCCCTGTGGATAGGCCAAGTATCCCCTGTGGATAGGCCAAGTACCCCCTGTGGATAGGCCAAATACCCCATGTGGATAGGCCAAGTACCCCCTGTGGATACGCCAAGTACCCCCTGTGGATAGGCCAAGTACCCCCTGTGGGTAGGCCAAGTATCCCCTGTGGATAGGCCAAGTACCCCCTGTGGATAGGCCAAGTACCCCCTGTGGATAGGCCAAGTACCCCCTGTGGATAGGCCAAGTACCCCTGTGGGTAGGCCAAGTATCCCCTGTGGATAGGCCAAGTATCCCCTGTGGATAGGCCAAGTACCCCCTGTGGATAGGCCAAGTACCCCATGTTGATAGGCCAAGTACCCCCTGTGGATAGGCCAAGTACCCCCTGTGGGTAGGCCAAGTATCCCCTGTGGATAGGCCAAGTATCCCCTGTGGATAGGCCAAGTACCCCCTGTGGATAGGCCAAGTACCCCCTGTGGATAGGCCAAGTACCCCCTGTGGGTAGGCCAAGTACCCCCTGTGGATAGGCCAAGTACCCCCTGTGGGTAGGCCAAGTACCCCCTGTGGATAAGCCAAGTACCCCCTGTGGATAGGCCAAGTACCCCCTGTGGATAGGCCAAGTACCCCCTGTGGATAGGCCAAGTACCCCCTGTGGGTAGGCCAAGTATCCCCTGTGGATAGGCCAAGTATCCCCTGTGGATAGGCCAAGTACCCCCTGTGGATAGGCCAAGTACCCCCTGTGGATAGGCCAAGTACCCCCTGTGGATAGGCCAAGTACCCCCTGTGGATAGGCCAAGTACCCCCTGTGGGTAGGCCAAGTATCCCCTGTGGATAGGCCAAGTACCCCCTGTGGATAGGCCAAGTACCCCCTGTGGATAGGCCAAGTACCCCCTGTGGATAGGCCAAGTACCCCCTGTGGGTAGGCCAAGTACCCCCTGTGGATAGGCCAAGTACCCCCTGTTGATAGGCCAAGTACCCCCTGTGGATAGGCCAAGTACCCCCTGTGGGTAGGCCAAGTATCCCCTGTGGATAGGCCAAGTACCCCCTGTGGATAGGCCAAGTATCCCCTGTGGATAGGCCAAGTACCCCCTGTGGATAGGCCAAGTACCCCCTGTTGATAGGCCAAGTACCCCCTGTGGATAGGCCAAGTACCCCCTGTGGATAGGCCAAGTTCCCCCTGTGGGTAGGCCAAGTACCCCCTGTGGATAGGCCAAGTACCCCCTGTGGGTAGGCCAAGTATCCCCTGTGGATAGGCCAAGTATCCCCTGTGGATAGGCCAAGTACCCTCTGTGGATAGGCCAAGTACCCCCTGTGGGTAGGCCAAGTATCCCCTGTGGATAGGCCAAGTACCCCCTGTGGATAGGCCAAGTACCCCCTGTGGATAGGCCACGTACCCCCTTTGGATAGGCCAAGTACCCCCTGTGGATAGGCCAAGTACCCCCTGTGGATAGGCCACGTACCCCCTTTGGATAGGCCAAGTACCCCCTGTGGATAGGCCAAGTACCCCCTGTGGATAGGCCACGTACCCCCTGTGGATAGGCCAAGTATCCCCTGTGGATAGGCCAAGTACCCCCTGTGGGTAGGCCAAGTATCCCCTGTGGATAGGCCAAGTATCCCCTGTGGATAGGCCAAGTACCCCCTGTGGATAGGCCAAGTACCCCCTGTGGGTAGGCCAAGTATCCCCTGTGGATAGGCCAAGTACCCCCTGTGGATAGGCCATACCCCTGGGGATAGGCCAAGTACCCCCTGTGGATAGGCCAAGTACCCCCTGTGGATAGGCCAAGTACCCCCTGTGGATAGGCCACGTACCCCCTGTGGATAGGCCAAGTACCCCCTGTGGATAGGCCAAGTACCCCCTGTGGATAGGCCAAGTACCCCCTGTGGGTAGGCCAAGTACCCCCTGTGGATAGGCCAAGTACCCCCTGTGGGTATGCCAAGTACCCCCTGTGGATAGGCCAAGTACCCCCTGTGGGTATGCCAAGTACCCCCTGTGGGTATGCCAAGTATCCCCTGTGGATAGGCCAAGTACCCCCTGTGGGTATGCCAAGTACCCCCTGTGGATAGGCCATGGGAACAACAAAGTGTGTTAGATAAGATAATGTCTATTATCCTCATGGGAACAACAAAGTGTGTGTCACGATGTCCACCGAGGCTGCCCTTCCTCCTGGTTCGGGCAGGCTTCGGCGTTCGTCGTCACCGGAGTACTAGCTACTGCCGATATCATTCTCATCACTCCACTTGTCATGTCTTGTCTTGTCAATCACACACACCTGGTTCTCATTCCCCTAAATAGTATGTGTATAAGTGTTCCCTCTGTTCCCCTTGTCTTTGTGAGTGATTGTTTATTGTGAGAGCGTGTTAGCTCGGTTGAGCTACTCTACATTGTATTTATACCAAGGTGGATGTTTTCCCTTGAGCTTGTTCCTTTTGACGCTTGGGGCGTTTGATATACAGTGGGGGAAAAAAGTATTTAGTCAGCCACCAATTGTGCAAGTTCTCCCACTTAAAAAGATGAGAGAGGCCTGTAATTTTCATCATAGGTACACGTCAACTATGACAGACAAATTGAGAAAAAAAAATCAAGAAAATCACATTGTAGGACTTTTAATGAATTTATTTGCAAATTATGGTGGAAAATAAGTATTTGGTCACCTACAAACAAGCAAGATTTCTGGCTCTCACAGACCTGTAACTTGTTCTTTAAGAGGCTCCTCTGTCCTCCACTCGTTACCTGTATTAATGGCACCTGTTTGAACTTGTTATCAGTATAAAAGACACCTGTCCACAACCTCAAACAGTCACACTCCAAACTCCACTATGGCCAAGACCAAAGAGCTGTCAAAGGACACCAGAAACAAAATTGTAGACCTGCACCAGGCTGGGAAGACTGAATCTGCAATAGGTAAGCAGCTTGGTTTGAAGAAATCAACTGTGGGAGCAATTATTAGGAAATGGAAGACATACAAGACCACTGATAATCTCCCTCGATCTGGGGCTCCACGCAAGATCTCACCCCGTGGGGTCAAAATGATCACAAGAACGGTGAGCAAAAATCCCAGAACCACACGGGGGGGACCTAGTGAATGACCTGCAGAGAGCTGGGACCAAAGTAACAAAGCCTACCATCAGTAACACACTACGCCGCCAGGGACTCAAATCCTGCAGTGCCAGACGTGTCTCCCTGCTTAAGCCAGTACATGTCCAGGCCTGTCTGAAGTTTGCTATAGTGCATTTGGATGATCCAGAAGAGGATTGGGAGAATGTCATATGGTCAGATGAAACCAAAATAGAACTTTTTGGTAAAAACTCAACTCGTCATGTTTGGAGGACAAAGAATGCTGAGTTGCATCCAAAGAACACCATACCTACTGTGAAGCATGGGGGTGGAAACATCATGCTTTGGGGCTGTTTTTCTGCAAAGGGACCAGGACGACTGATCTGTGTAAAGGAAAGAATGAATGGGGCCATGTATCGTAGATTTTGAGTGAAAACCTCCTTCCATCAGCAAGGGCATTGAACATGAAACGTGGCTGGGTCTTTCAGCATGACAATGATCCCAAACACACCGCCCGGGCAACGAAGGAGTGGCTTCGTAAGAAGCATTTCTAGGTCCTGGAGTGGCCTAGCCAGTCTCCAGATCTCAACCCCATAGAAAATCTTTGGAGGGAGTTGAAAGTCCGTGTTGCCCAGCGACAGCCCCAAAATATCACTGCTCTAGAGGAGATCTGCATGGAGGAATGGGCCAAAATACCAGCAACAGTGTGTGAAAACCTTGTGAAGACTTACAGAAAACGTTTGACCTGTGTCATTGCCAACAAAGGGTATATAACAAAGTATTGAGAAACTTTTGTTATTGACCAAATACTTATTTTCCACCATAATTTGCAAATATATTCATTAAAAATCCTACAATGTGATTTTCTGGATTTTTTTTCTCTCATTTTGTCTGTCATAGTTGACGTGTACCTATGATAAAAATTACAGGCCTCTCTCATCTTTTTAAGTGGGAGAACTTACACAATTGGTGGCTGACTAAATACTTTTTTCCCCCACTGTATGTGAACGCATTAAACTCTGGACTTCGGTATTTTACCTCCTGCGCCTGACTTCTTCATTTCACCTCGTCACAGTGTGTTAGATAAGATAATGTCTATTATCCCCATGGGAACAACAAAGTGTGTTAGATAAGATAATGTCTATAATCCCCATGGGAACAACAAAGTGTGTTAGATAAGATAATGTCTTTATTATCACCATGGCAACAACAAAGTGTGTTAAATAAGATCATGTCTTTATTATCACCATGGGAACAACAAAGTGTGTTAGATAAGATAATGTCTTTATTATCCCCATGGGAACAACAAAGTGTGTTAGATAAGATAACGTCTATTATCCCCATGGGAACAACAAAGTGTGTTAGATAAGATAACGTCTATTATCCCCATGGGAACAACAACGTGTGTTAGATAAGAGAATGTCTTTATTATCACCATGGGAACAACAAAGTGTGTTAGATAAGATCATGTCTATTATCCCCATGGGAACAACAAAGTGTGTTAGATAAGATAATCGTACACACCTTTAGTTTAGCAAATTTATAACAAATAAAACACTGAAATATCACATTTACATAAGTATTCAGACTCTTTACTCAGTACTTTGTTGAAGCACCATTAGCAGTGATTACAGCCTCGAGTCTTCTTGGGTATGACGCTACAAGCATGACACACCTGCATTTGGGGAGTTTCTCCCATTCTTCTCTGCAGAACCTCTCAAGCTCTGTCAGGATGGATGGGGAGCATTTCAGGTCTCTCCAGAGATGTTTGATCGGGTTCAAGTCTGGGCTCTGGCTGGGCCACTCAAGGACATTCAGAGACTTGCCCTAAAGCCACTCCTGCGTTGTCTGGGCTGTGTGCTTAGGATCGTTGTCCTGTTGGAAGGTGAACCTTTGCCCCAGTCTGAGGTCCTGAGCGCTCTGGAGCAGGTTTTCATCAAGGATCTCTCTGTACTTTGCTCCGTTCATCTTTCCCTCGATCCTGACTAGTCTCCCAGTCCCTGCCACTGAAAAACATCCCCACAGCATGATGCTGCCACCACCATGCTTCACCGTAGGGATGGTGCCAGGTTTTCTCCAGACGTAATGCTTGGCATTCAGGCCAAAGAGTTCAATCTTGGTTTCATCAGACCAGATAATATTTTTTCTCATGGTCTGAGTCCTTTAGGTGCCTTTTGGCAAACTCCAAGCGGGCTGTCATGTACCTTTTACTGAGGAGTGGCTTCCGTCTGCCCAATCTTCCATAAAGGCCTGATTGGTGGAGTGCTGCAGAGAGTGTTGTCCTTCTGGAACGTTCTCCAATCTCCACAGAGGAACTCTGGAGCTCTGTCACAGTGACCATCGGGTTCTTGGTCACCTCCCTGACCAAGGCCCTTCTCCCCCAATTGCTCAGTTCGGCTGGGCGGCCAACTCTAGGAAGAGTCTTGGTGGTTCCAAACTTCAATGCTGCAGAATGTTTTTGGTACCCTTCCACAGATCTGTGCCTCGACACAATCCTGTCTCGGAGCTCTACGGACAATTCCTTCGACCTCATGGCTTGGTTTTTGCTCTGACATGCACTGCAAGCTATGGGACCTTATATTGACAGGTGTGTGCCTTTTCAAATCATGTCCAATCAATAGAATTTACTGCAGGTGGACTCCAATCAAGTTATAGACTCATCTCAAGGATGATCAATGGAAAGCCTAATTTCGAGTCTCATAGCAAAGGGTCTGAATACTTATGTAAATAAGGTAGTTCTGTTTTTAATTTGTAATACATTTGCAAAAATGTCTAGAAACCAGTTTTTGCTTTGTCATTATGGGGTATTGTTTGTAGATTGCTGAGAAAAAAAATGTATTTAATTAATTTTAGAATAAGTTTGTAACGTAACAAAATGTGGAAAAAGGGAAGGGGTCTGAATACTTTCCGAAGGCACTGTATGTCTATCTAAGATGTTGGAAGACGTGTTTTGAACGTTTGGAAGAAACAGGATGCATTTTTTTCCAACCCCCAATTCACACCACTTCTGTACAACGACCCATTTGTGCACTACTTTTGAACCGGGCCCATAGGACTCAGGTCAAAAGTAGTGCACTATATAGAGCATAGGGTGCTATTTGGGATACACCCTACGTGTTCTCCATTGGGTAACATAGTCATAGCAGCAGCACTCGAATCAGGACCAAAAATACCAATGTCCATTATCCCTGCAATAAAGAGCTAATGACCCAACAAGAGGGATATATCTTCCAGGTCTCCCATCTCCAGGACGGACCAGGCCCAAGGATAAGGACTCATTAAAGCAGAGTTATCTAGTCCAGATAGCATTGGCATGTCGGCAAAGATCATTATTTTTGCCCCTGGAGCCGTTTTGCGGTTAGAGAGAGAGAGAAGGAGAGAGTGTAGGAGGGTAGAGAGAGATATAAAGAGAGAGGGAAGGAGAGTGTGTATGTGTGAGAGTGAGAGTGAGAGTGAGAGAGAGAGAGAGAGAGAGAGAGAGAGAGAGAGAGAGAGAGAGAGAGAGAGAGACAGATCAGGGCTAAGCTAAGCGCTAACTGCGGGGTCATCCGTGGTACAGGGAGGAAGACGCTAACGCTAGCTAACGATACCCAGCCTGCCCTGGCAGCTAATGCGTTTGCTAAATGCTCCTAATGACTGTTTTGGAGAATACGTTTGTATTTTTACTTTTCTTTGTGCTTCGTCAGCTCATCGTTGCTGTAGGGGACTGAGATGTTTATTTTTTACTTTCTTACTTTTGTACTCCTCTTGAGTTTTCTTTTTCGTGAGCTGTGAACACACATCTCAGAGAACGAACAGCGCTGTGAACACACATCTCAGAGAACGAACAGCGCTGTGAGAACACATCTCAGAGAACAAACAGCGCTGTGAGAACACATCTCAGTGAACGAACAGCGGTGTGAGAACACATCTCAGTGAACGAACAGCGCTGTGAGAACACATCTCAGTGAACGAACAGCGCTGTGAGAACACATCTCAGTGAACGAACAGCGCTGTGAACACACATCTCAGAGAACGAACAGCGCTGTGAGAACACATCTCAGAGAACGAACAGCGCTGTGAGAACACATCTCAGTGAACGAACAGCGCTGTGAGAACACATCTCAGAGAACGAACAGCGCTGTGAGAACACATCTCAGAGAACAAACAGCGCTGTGAGAACACATCTCAGAGAACGAACAGCGCTGAGAACACATCTCAGTGAACGAACAGCGGTGTGAGAACACATCTCAGTGAACGAACAGCGCTGTGAGAACACATCTCAGTGAACGAACAGCGCTGTGAACTCACATCTCAGAGAACAAACAGCGCTGTGAGAACACATCTCAGAGAACGAACAGTGCTGTGAGAACACATCTCAGAGAACGAACAGCGGTGTGAGAACACATCTCAGAGAACGAACAGCGCTGTGAGAACACATCTCAGTGAACGAACAGCGCTGTGAACACACATCTCAGAGAACGAACAGCGCTGTGAGAACACATCTCAGAGAACGAACAGCGCTGTGAGAACACATCTCAGTGAACGAACAGCGCTGTGAGAACACATCTCAGAGAACGAACAGCGCTGTGAGAACACATCTCAGAGAACAAACAGCGCTGTGAGAACACATCTCAGAGAACGAACAGCGCTGAGAACACATCTCAGTGAACGAACAGCGCTGTGAGAACACATCTCAGAGAACGAACAGCGCTGTGAACACACATCTCAGAGAACGAACAGCGCTGTGAGATCACATCTCAGAGAACGAACAGCGCTGTGAGAACACATCTCAGAGAACGAACAGCGCTGTGAGAACACATCTCAGAGAACGAACAGCGCTGTGAACACACATCTCAGAGAACAGAAAGCGCTGTGAGAACACATCTCAGTGAACGAACAGCGCTGTGAGAACACATCTCAGTGAACGAACAGCGCTGTGAGAACACATCTCAGAGAACGAACAGCGCTGTGAACACACATCTCAGAGAACAGAAAGCGCTGTGAGAACACATCTCAGAGAACGAACAGCGCTGTGAACACACATCTCAGAGAACGAACAGCGCTGTGAGAACACATCTCAGAGAACGAACAGCGCTGTGAACACACATCTCAGAGAACGAACAGCGCTGTGAGAACACATCTCAGAGAACGAACAGCGCTGTGAGAACACATCTCAGTGAACGAACAGCGCTGTGAGAACACATCTCAGAGAACAAACAGCGCTGTGAGAACACATCTCAGAGAACGAACAGCGCTGAGAACACATCTCAGTGAACGAACAGCGCTGAGAACACATCTCAGTGAACGAACAGCGCTGTGAGAACACATCTCAGAGAACGAACAGCGCTGAGAACACATCTCAGTGAACGAACAGCGCTGTGAGAACACATCTCAGTGAACGAACAGCGCTGTGAGATCACATCTCAGAGAACGAACAGCGCTGTGAGAACACATCTCAGAGAACGAACAGCGCTGTGAGAACACATCTCAGAGAACGAACAGCGCTGTGAACACACATCTCAGAGAACAGAAAGCGCTGTGAGAACACATCTCAGTGAACGAACAGCGCTGTGAGAACACATCTCAGTGAACGAACAGCGCTGTGAGAACACATCTCAGAGAACGAACAGCGCTGTGAACACACATCTCAGAGAACAGAAAGCGCTGTGAGAACACATCTCAGAGAACGAACAGCGCTGTGAACACACATCTCAGAGAACGAACAGCGCTGTGAGAACACATCTCAGAGAACGAACAGCGCTGTGAACACACATCTCAGAGAACGAACAGCGCTGTGAGAACACATCTCAGAGAACGAACAGCGCTGTGAGAACACATCTCAGTGAACGAACAGCGCTGTGAGAACACATCTCAGAGAACAAACAGCGCTGTGAGAACACATCTCAGAGAACGAACAGCGCTGAGAACACATCTCAGTGAACGAACAGCGCTGAGAACACATCTCAGTGAACGAACAGCGCTGTGAGAACACATCTCAGAGAACGAACAGCGCTGAGAACACATCTCAGTGAACGAACAGCGCTGTGAGAACACATCTCAGTGAACGAACAGCGCTGTGAGATCACATCTCAGAGAACGAACAGCGCTGTGAGAACACATCTCAGAGAACGAACAGCGCTGTGAGAACACATCTCAGAGAACGAACAGCGCTGTGAACACACATCTCAGAGAACAGAAAGCGCTGTGAGAACACATCTCAGTGAACGAACAGCGCTGTGAGAACACATCTCAGTGAACGAACAGCGCTGTGAGAACACATCTCAGAGAACGAACAGCGCTGTGAACACACATCTCAGAGAACAGAAAGCGCTGTGAGAACACATCTCAGAGAACGAACAGCGCTGTGAACACACATCTCAGAGAACGAACAGCGCTGTGAGAACACATCTCAGAGAACGAACAGCGCTGTGAACACACATCTCAGAGAACGAACAGCGCTGTGAGAACACATCTCAGAGAACGAACAGCGCTGTGAGAACACATCTCAGTGAACGAACAGCGCTGTGAGAACACATCTCAGAGAACAAACAGCGCTGTGAGAACACATCTCAGAGAACGAACAGCGCTGAGAACACATCTCAGTGAACGAACAGCGCTGTGAGAACACATCTCAGAGAACGAACAGCGCTGTGAACACACATCTCAGAGAACGAACAGCGCTGTGAGATCACATCTCAGAGAACGAACAGCGCTGTGAGAACACATCTCAGAGAACGAACAGCGCTGTGAGAACACATCTCAGAGAACGAACAGCGCTGTGAACACACATCTCAGAGAACAGAAAGCGCTGTGAGAACACATCTCAGAGAACGAACAGCGCTGTGAACACACATCTCAGTGAATGAAAAGCGCTGTGAGAACACATCTCAGAGAACGAACAGCGCTGTGAGAACACATCTCAGTGAACGAACAGCGCTGTGAGAACACATCTCAGAGAACGAACAGCGCTGTGAACACACATCTCAGAGAACGAACAGCGCTGTGAGAACACATCTCAGTGAACGAACAGCGCTGTGAACACACAACTCAGAGAACGAACAGCGCTGTGAGAACACATCTCAGAGAACGAACAGCGCTGTGAGAACACATCTCAGAGAACGAACAGCGCTGTGAGAACACATCTCAGTGAACGAACAGCGCTGTGAGAACACATCTCAGAGAACGAACAGCGCAGTGTTAGCGCTTGTGTCTGGAGTTCATTGGTGTTGGTCTACATTGTTCAACAGTCTTTCTGATGAGAGTTTGGGAACACTTCATTGTACCTCAACCCTCTGTCATAAGGACTAAAGCACTCATAATAATGGTAATAGCATTATTTCCAGCACAGACAACAGTAAAGAGGTGCCCAGAGTGGTCAAGAGTAAGCTATGTCTCCAGTAAAGATGTGACCGGAGTGGTCAAGAGGTCTCGTTCAGTAGAGTGATGAGTGGGAGCAGAGGAAGTAGCTACGCTAACTAGACCACTACTGAGAAAAACGACGACTCGTGATCTCCAAGTCCAGGAAATATGGTACAGTGAAGCCTAACCCAGTGGCTGACTGAAAACCACTATCATAAAGCCCCTGTGTTTATGGGCTAGTGGATGGACAACATCATTATGAGCCAGGAAGTGGTTCCCTTCACTTTCAAAGGGGATTTATGTAGCAACATAACAGCTAAAAGCACACATCTTTTGTATTCAATGTAGCAATTGGTAATGAATGTTTTATAGTGATGGTGGTAATAAGCATGCAGTCCCGTTTAACCGACTAATTAATTGACTAGGTTACGCACGTTTAGTTGCAGCTGAATTCACGTTTCATAAGATCGAAGTGTTCATTACGAACAACTGACATGTTGACATTTGAACTGTTGTTACGGCAACAGGGACGGAGTGTGGCATGTTGCTGGGGCTTTATGTGACTTCACTGAAGTAAAGTCTTTGTTCTCCTGGTATCATATGTAATGTCATGTGATTATCGGTAGTGAAAGATGTTGTACACAGTATATTGCATCATTACTGTGTACAACAGACAGCAACACCCTAGTAGACTTAACGGGGGGCGAGTTGATCAATCTTTAATGTATCCCAAATAGCACCCTATTCCCTATATAATGCACTACTATTGACCAAAGCTCGCACTACATAGGGAATAGGGTGGCATTTGGGGCGCAGGATATCAGTCTCTCCTTGTTAAAGCATAATGTTGAGGATCTGACACTGTAACATAGCGTAGCATCGTAACTACCATTAGTGAGATCTCTCCCTTTGGTTCCCATAGTTACATCTAATTTAGTGTGTGTGTGTGTGTGTGTGTGTGTGTGTGTGTGTGTGTGTGTGTGTGTGTGTGTGTGTGTGTGTGTGTGTGTGCGTGTGTGTGTCTATATGTGTGTGTGTATGTGTGTGTGTCTATCTGTGTGTGTGTATATGTGTGTGTGTGTGTGTGTGTGTGTGTGTGTGTGTGTGTGTGTGTGTCTGTGTGTGCGTGTGTGTGTCTATATGTGTGTGTGTATGTGTGTGTGTCTATCTGTGTGTGTGTATGTGTGTGTGTGTGTGTGTGTGTGTGTGTGTGTGTGTGTGTGTGTGTGTGTGTGTGTGTGTGTGTGTGTGTGTGTGTGTGTGTGTGTGTGTGTGTGTGTACAGTGCCTTCGGAGAGTATTCAGACCCCTTGACTTTTTCCACATTTTGTTACGTTACAGCCTTCTTCTAAAATTGATTAAATAAATAGAAATCCTCAGCAATCTACACACAATACCCCATAATGAGAAAGCGAGAACAGGTTTTTAAAAATGTTTGCAAATGTATTAAAAATAAAAAACATAAATATCTTATTTACATAAGTATTCAGTCCCTTTGCTATGAGACTCAAAATTGAGATCAGATGCATCCTGTTTCCATTGATCATCCTCAAGATGTTTCTACAACTTGATTGGACATGATTTGGAAAGGCACACAAAAACCAAGCCATGAGGTCGAAGGAATTATCCGTAGATCTCCGAGACATGATTGTGTCGAGGCACAGATCTGGGAAAGGGTACCAAAAAATTGCTGCAGCATTGAAGGTCCCAGAGAACACAGTGGCCTCCATCATTCTTGAATGGAAGAAGTTTGGAACCACCAAGACTCTTCCTGGAGCTGGCCGCCCGGCCAAACTGAGCAATCGGGGGAGAAGGGCCTTGGTCAGGGAGGTGACCAAGAACCCGATGGTCACTCTGACAGAGCTCCAGAGTTCCTCTGTGGAGATGGGAGAATCTTCCAGAAGGACAACCATCTCTGCAGCACTTCACCAATCAGATCTTTATGGTAGAGTGGACAGATGGAAGCCACTCCTCAGTAAAAGACACATGACAGCCCGCTTCGAGTTTGCCAAAAGGCATGTTTTTCAGCGGCAGGGACTGGGAGATTAGTCAGGATCGAGGGAAAGATGAGAGACCCTTGATGAAAACCTTCTCCAGAGTGCTCAGGACCTCAGACTGGGGCGAAGGTTCACCTTCCAACAGGACAATGACCCTAAGCACACAGCCAAGACAACACAGGAGTGGCTTCGGGACAAGTCTCTGAATGTCCTTGAGTGGCCCAGCCAGAGCCCAGACTTGAACCTGATGGAACATCTCTGGAGAGACCTGAAAATAGCTGTGCAGCAACGCTCCCCATCCAACCTGACAGAGCTTGAGAGGATCTGCAGAGAAGAATGGGAGAAACTCCCCAAATACAGGTGTGCCAAGCTTGTAGTGTCATACCCAAGAAGATTTGATGCTAGATTTGATCACTGCCAAAGGTGCTTCAACAAAGTACTGAGTAAAGGGGTCTGAATACTATTTTTACTTTTTTATTAGCAAAACATTCTAAAGTCCTGTTTTTGCTTTGTCATTATGGGGTATTGTGTGTAGATTTATTAGGATATTTTTTTAAAATCAACTTTAGAATAAGGCTTTAACGTAACAAAATGTGGAAAAAGTCCAATGGTCCGAATACTTTCCCAATACACTGTATGTGTCTGTCTGTCTTTCTGTGCGTGTGCGTGTGCATGTTTATTCCTTTTAATCTACCATTGGCTGTAATCTCTGTATCATCTCTGAGTGTTGCCATCCACGAGAGGAGAGGACTCCCAACAGCTCGAGTCTAATCAAAGGCTTTTTCCTGCCCTCATGTCTGTGTTCTCCAATAAGGAAAATTCAGTTAGATGAATTGGTCTGGATATTGCAGACTCCGTCCAAAATGGCACCTTTTTCCACTTTATAGTGTACTACTTCAGACCGGAGCCATGTAGGTATAGTGCACTCCAAGGGAGATAGGGTACCATTTGGGCTGCAGCATACTACAGCTCTCTGTAACGATGTATATAGGAGAGGACCTCTGGCTGTCAACTAACTTCACAGCCCAGTTAAACTCACCTAGCTAATCACAGCCCACTTCAAACCCACCTAGCTAATCACAGCCCACTTCAAACCCACCTAGCTAATTACAGCCCACTTTAAACCCACCTAGCTAATCACAGCCCACTTCAAACCCACCTAGCTAATCACAGCCCACTTTAAACCCACCTAGCTAATTACAGCCCACTTTAAACCCACCTAGCTAATCACAGCCCACTTCAAACCCACCTAGCTAATCACAGCCCACTTCAAACCCACCTAGCTAATCACAGCCCACTTTAAACCCACCTAGCTAATTACAGGCTAGAACTTTAATCCCAATGTTTTAACTCCAACATACAGGATGGCTCTCCATCGAACGGAGAGTGTGCAAAGCTGTCATCAAGGCAAAGGGTGGCTATTTTAAGAATCTCAAATATAAAATATATTTTGATTTGATTAACAGTTTTTTGGTTACTACATGATTCCATATGTGTTATTTTCATAGTTTATTATTCTACAATGTAGAAAATAGTAAAACATAAATATAAACCCTTGAATGAGTAGGTGTGTCCAAACTTTTTCTATGTAGTGTATCTAGCAGCAGATCAATCATATATCATGGGGCTAGCTGCAGATCAATCATATATCATGGAGCTAGCTGCAGATCAATCATATATCATGGGGCTAGCTGCAGATCAATCATATATAATGGAGCTACACCATGGTCTGTTGGTTAGGGTAATGGACAGAGAGGGAAATGTTCTGTTATGGTGGCTGCCTGGCTGATCTGCATCTAATGCTGTGTGTGTGTGAGTGTGTGTGTGTGTGTGTGTGTGTGTGTGTGTGTGTGTGTGTGTGTGTGTGTGTGTGTGTGTGTGTGTGTGTGTGTGTGTATGTGTGTGCATGCGTGCACGTGTGTGTGTGTCTGAAATACGAATCACTGATGCATTCTTTTCATCTAATGCTGTGCCCTTGAGTTAGAACCACATAACCTTAACAGCCCCAGTGAACACCACAGGTCTTATAAATGGTTCTGTAACATATCAAACAGCCTTATAAATGGTTCTGTAACGTATCAAACAGCCTATAAATGGTTCTGTAACGTATCAAACAGCCTTATAAATGGTTCTGTAACGTATCAAACAGCCTTATAAATGGTTCTGTAACGTATCAAACAGCCTTATAAATGGTTCTGTAACGTATCAAACAGCTTTATAAATGGTTCTGTAACGTATCAAACAGCCTAAAATGGTTCTGTAACGTATCAAACAGCCTTATAAATGGTTCTGTAACGTATCAAACAGCCTATAAATGGTTCTGTAACGTATCAAACAGCCTTATAAATGGTTCTGTAATGTATCAAACAGCCTATAAATGGTTCTGTAATGTATCAAACAGCCTATAAATGGTTCTGTAATGTATCAAACAGCCTTATAAATGGTTCTGTAATGTATCAAACAGCCTATAAATGGTTCTGTAATGTATCAAACAGCCTTATAAATGGTTCTGTAACGTATCAAACAGCCTTATAAATGGTTCTGTAACGTATCAAACAGCCTTATAAATGGTTCTGTAACGTATCAAACAGCCTTATAAATGGTTCTGTAACGTATCAAACAGCCTTATAAATGGTTCTGTAACGTATCAAACAGCCTTATAAATGGTTCTGTAACGTATCAAACAGCCTTATAAATGGTTCTGTAACGTATCAAACAGCCTATAAATGGTTCTGTAACGTATCAAACAGCCTTATAAATGGTTCTGTAACGTATCAAACAGCCTATAAATGGTTCTGTAACGTATCAAACAGCCTATAAATGGTTCTGTAACGTATCAAACAGCCTTATAAATGGTTCTGTAACGTATCAAACAGCCTTATAAATGGTTCTGTAACGTATCAAACAGCCTATAAATGGTTCTGTAACGTATCAAACAGCCTATAAATGGTTCTGTAACGTATCAAACAGCCTTATAAATGGTTCTGTAACGTATCAAACAGCCTTATAAATGGTTCTGTAACGTATCAAACAGCCTTATAAATGGTTCTGTAACGTATCAAACAGCCTTATAAATGGTTCTGTAATGTATCAAACAGCCTATAAATGGTTCTGTAATGTATCAAACAGCCTTATAAATGGTTCTGTAATGTATCAAACAGCCTATAAATGGTTCTGTAATGTATCAAACAGCCTATAAATGGTTCTGTAACGTATCAAACAGCCTTATAAATGGTTCTGTAATGTATCAAACAGCCTATAAATGGTTCTGTAACGTATCAAACAGCCTTATAAATGGTTCTGTAACGTATCAAACAGCCTTATAAATGGTTCTGTAATGTATCAAACAGCCTTATAAATGGTTCTGTAACGTATCAAACAGCCTATAAATGGTTCTGTAATGTATCAAACAGCCTATAAATGGTTCTGTAACGTATCAAACAGCCTTATAAATGGTTCTGTAATGTATCAAACAGCCTATAAATGGTTCTGTAACGTATCAAACAGCCTTATAAATGGTTCTGTAACGTATCAAACAGCCTTATAAATGGTTCTGTAACGTATCAAACAGCCTATAAATGGTTCTGTAACGTATCAAACAGCCTTATAAATGGTTCTGTAACGTATCAAACAGCCTTATAAATGGTTCTGTAACATATCAAACAGCCTTATAAATGGTTCTGTAACGTATCAGACAGCCTTATAAATGGTTCTGTAACGTATCAAACAGCCTTATAAATGGTTCTGTAATGTATCAAACAGCCTTATAAATGGTTCTGTAACGTATCAAACAGCCTATAAATGGTTCTGTAATGTATCAAACAGCCTATAAATGGTTCTGTAACGTATCAAACAGCCTTATAAATGGTTCTGTAACGTATCAAACAGCCTTATAAATGGTTCTGTAACATATCAAACAGCCTTATAAATGGTTCTGTAACGTATCAAACAGCCTTATAAATGGTTCTGTAACGTATCAAACAGCCTATAAATGGTTCTGTAATGTATCAAACAGCCTTATAAATGGTTCTGTAACGTATCAAACAGCCTTATAAATGGTTCTGTAACGTATCAAACAGCCTTATAAATGGTTCTGTAACGTATCAAACAGCCTTATAAATCGTTCTGTAATGTATCAAACAGCCTTATAAATGGTTCTGTAACGTATCAAACAGCCTTATAAATGGTTCTGTAACGTATCAAACAGCCTATAAATGGTTCTGTAACGTATCAAACAGCCTATAAATGGTTCTGTAACGTATCAAACAGCCTTATAAATGGTTCTGTAACTTATCAAACAGCCTTATAAATGGTTCTGTAACGTATCAAACAGCCTTATAAATGGTTCTGTAACGTATCAAACAGCCTTATAAATGGTTCTGTAACGTATCAAACAGCCTTATAAATGGTTCTGTAACGTATCAAACAGCCTTATAAATGGTTCTGTAACGTATCAAACAGCCTTATAAATGGTTCTGTAACGTATCAAACAGCCTATAAATGGTTCTGTAACGTATCAAACAGCCTATAAATGGTTCTGTAACGTATCAAACAGCCTTATAAATGGTTCTGTAACGTATCAAACAGCCTATAAATGGTTCTGTAATGTATCAAACAGCCTATAAATGGTTCTGTAACGTATCAAACAGCCTATAAATGGTTCTGTAACGTATCAAACAGCCTATAAATGGTTCTGTAACGTATCAAACAGCCTTATAAATGGTTCTGTAACGTATCAAACAGCCTTATAAATGGTTCTGTAACATATCAAACAGCTTTATAAATGGTTCTGTAAAGTATCAAACAGCCTTATAAATGGTTCTGTAAAGTATCAAACAGCCTTATAAATGGTTCTGTAACGTATCAAACAGCCTATAAATGGTTCTGTAACGTATCAAACAGCCTATAAATGGTTCTGTAACGTATCAAACAGCCTTATAAATGGTTCTGTAACGTATCAAACAGCCTATAAATGGTTCTGTAACGTATCAAACAGCCTTATAAATGGTTCTGTAACGTATCAAACAGCCTATAAATGGTTCTGTAACGTATCAAACAGCCTTATAAATGGTTCTGTAACGTATCAAACAGCCTTATAAATGGTTCTGTAACGTATCAAACAGCCTATAAATGGTTCTGTAACGTATCAAACAGCCTTATAAATGGTTCTGTAACGTATCAAACAGCCTATAAATGGTTCTGTAACGTATCAAACAGCCTTATAAATGGTTCTGTAACGTATCAAACAGCCTTATAAATGGTTCTGTAACGTATCAAACAGCCTATAAATGGTTCTGTAACGTATCAAACAGCCTTATAAATGGTTCTGTAACGTATCAAACAGCCTATAAATGGTTCTGTAAAGTATCAAACAGCCTTATAAATGGTTCTGTAACGTATCAAACAGCCTTATAAATGGTTCTGTAATGTATCAAACAGCCTATAAATGGTTCTGTAACGTATCAAACAGCCTTATAAATGGTTCTGTAATGTATCAAACAGCCTATAAATGGATCTGTAAAGTATAAAATAGCCTTAGAAATGTAAAGACTCTCCCCGCATCTCCCCATCGATCACATGTATGCCTCTTCCCCCCATTAATCACATGTATGCCTCTTCCCCCATTAATCACATGTATGCCTCTTCCCCCATTAATCACATGTATGCCTCTTCCCCCATTAATCACATGTATGCCTCTTCCCCCATCAATCACATGTATGCCTCTTCCCCCCATTAATCACATGTATGCCTCTTCCCCCATCAATCACATGTATGCCTCTTCCCCCATTAATCACATGTATGCCTCTCCCCCATCAATCACATGTATGCCTCTTCCCCCATTAATCACATGTATGCCTCTTCCCCCATTAATCACATGTATGCCTCTTCCCCCATTGATCACATGTATGCCTCTTCCCCATTAATCACATGTATGCCTCTTCCCCATTAATCACATGTATGCCTCTTCCCCATTAATCACATGTATGCCTCTTCCCCCATTAATCACATGTATGCCTCTCCCCCATCAATCACATGTATGCCTCTTCCCCCATCAATCACATGTATGCCTCTTCCCCCATTAATCACATGTATGCCTCTTCCCCCATCAATCACATGTATGCCTCTTCCCCCATTAATCACATGTATGCCTCTTCCCCCATTAATCACATGTATGCCTCTTCCCCCATTAATCACATGTATGCCTCTTCCCCCATTGATCACATGTATGCCTCTTCCCCCCATTAATCACATGTATGCCTCTTCCCCCATTAATCACATGTATGCCTCTTCCCCCATTAATCACATGTATGCCTCTTCCCCCATCAATCACATGTATGCCTCTTCCCCCATCAATCACATGTATGCCTCTCCCCCCATCAATCACATGTATGCCTCTTCCCCCATTAATCACATGTATGCCTCTTCCCCCATTAATCACATGTATGCCTCTTCCCCCATCAATCACATGTATGCCTCTTCCCCCCAATCTCCCCATCAATCCCTGTCTCCACCCTTCCACTCTGTTTCTCCCACGTATACATCTCCCCTCTGATTCCAGTACTGTCCCTAATCCTGCCGACTACGCCAAATGTGGCAATATGATGAAGTGTCGTTGATCTTGGGTCAGTTTAGCCTTTTCCCCAGTGATGGTAAAGGTAAAGGATTGGGGGGGAGGGGGAAGCTGATCATAGAACCACAGTAGCTAGGGGACGTTTTCTATTTGACAGTTTAGCCTTTTCCCCAGTGATGGTAAAGGTAAAGGATTGGGGGGGAGGGGGAAGCTGATCATAGAACCACAGTAGCTAGGGGACGTTTTCTATTTGACAGTTTAGCCTTTTCCCCAGTGATGGTAAAGGTAAGGATTGGGGGGGAGGGGGAAGCTGATCATAGAACCACAGTAGCTAGGGGACGTTTTCTATATGACAGTTTAGCCTTTTCCCCAGTGATGGTAAAGGTAAGGATTGGGGGGAGGGGGAAGCTGATCATAGAACCACAGTAGCTAGGGGATGTTTTCATATGACAGTTTAGCCTTTTCAGTGATGGTAAAGGTAAGGATTGGGGGAGGGGGAAGCTGATTGAACCACAGTAGCTAGGGGACGTTTTCTATATGACAGTTTAGCCTTTTCCCCAGTGATGGTAAAGGTAAGGATTGGGGGGAGGGGGAAGGATCATAGAACCACAGTAGCTAGGGGACGTTTTCTATATGACAGTTTAGCCTTTTCCCGAGTGATGGTAAAGGTAAGGATTGGGGGAGGGGAGGGGGAAGCTGATCATAGAACCACAGTAGCTAGGGGACGTTTTCGATATGACAGTTTAGCCTTTTCCCCAGTGATGGTAAAGGGTAAAGGATTGGGGGGGGGGGGAAGCTGATCATAGAACCACAGTAGCTAGGGGACGTTTTCTATTTGGATAGTTTAGCCTTTTCCCCAGTGATGGTAAAGGTAAAGGATTGGGGGGAGGGGGAAGCTGATCATAGAACCACAGTAGCTAGGGGACGTTTTCTATTTGACAGTTTAGCCTTTTCCCCAGTGATGGTAAAGGTAAAGGATTGGGGGGAGGGGGAAGCTGATCATAGAACCACAGTAGCTAGGGGACGTTTTCTATTTGACAGTTTAGCCTTTTCCCCAGTGATGGTAAAGGTAAAGGATTGGGGGGAGGGGAAGCTGATCATAGAACCACAGTAGCTAGGGACGTTTTCTATATGACAGTTTAACCTTTTCCCCAGTGATGGTAAAGGTAAAGGATTGGGGGGAGGGGGGAAGCTGATCATAGAACCATAGTAGCTAGGGGACGTTTTCTATATGACAGTTTAGCCTTTTCCCCAGTGATGGTAAAGGTAAGGATTGGGGGGAGGGGGAAGCTGATCATAGAACCACAGTAGCTAGGGGACGTTTTCTATATGACAGTTTAGCCTTTTCCCCAGTGATGGTAAAGGTAAGGATTGGGGGGGAGGGGGAAGCTGATCATAGAACCATAGTAGCTAGGGGACGTTTTCTATATGACAGTTTGTGCAGAAAAAAAAAGAAGACACTGAACACACACATTGTTAACACAATAAAACTGTATTACATTTGTGCTTAAACTTATTACAATACATTATTTACAAGCGTTGTTGTTGTTGTCCTTCCTAAAATAAACATCTCATGCTGGATGACACCAGAAACCAGGAAATACAAGCAGGAAGCAGGAAGCAATCTTTCTGTTTATTTACAACCACGATTTACAAATCAATAAATCTTCAATTTTGGTGTGTTTCTTACTCCCTTCGAGTTTTTTGTGTTCATTACCTAACTGTTGCCTTCTTTGTGAATGATGCTTCAGCACGGTTGCTCTTAATTGATAGTTGACCATTTTTAAATTCAGCTGCTAGGTCAGTGACAAAGTGATATGTTCCTTCCCGAGAAGGAAGGTTGACGATCCCTCAAAGCCAGCTCTGTATCTGAAATGGCTCCCTATTCCCTATATAGTGCACTACTTTTGGCCAGGGCTCTATATAGGAAATAGGGTGCCATTTAGGAAACACCTTCGGGAGTAACAATTACCTAACGCCCGCAGACCATGTGACCAGCAAAAGTCTTAATTTAAGGCAACTTGCGTCTGCGCTAGCTGACAGTGTAGCCTCAGCGCCGAACAGGGAGCAACATTGAAAGCCAGGCTACTCCCATCCAGTCACAATTGGCTGAGAGTTAAAACAGTGATTGAACAAAGTGATTGAAAGAATTCAAGTATCAGCATGTTTAAGAATTATATTCCGCCTTAATGAATATGGGACAACAGGTGATCAATAATCAAAGCACTGAAAGCTTATCAAAATAAATGAAATAAATACAGTCTACAAAAAGTAACCACCCCCCCCACCCGATACCCCTACAACCACCCCTTACCCTCACCCTCACCCTCACCCTCCCCCCCACCCTCACCCCCACCCTCATCCAGACCCAGTGTGAGAGCACAAAGCAAAGGCGGGCAAGGCCTTAACAAATGAGAGAGCTCCCGCAAAAATACCCCCCCCCCCCCTTACACTAATTACAAGCCACTCCATTGGACCACAGTCCGGATTGTCAGTCTTCCAAGGAGAGTCCAAAGAGAGTCTATAAAACAACATGGAGAGCTTTCCCGGTCTGATGGTTGGGATTGCGGTTGAATTGAAGTTTGTTGCGGTTCGATTAAAAAGAAAGACACCTATTCAACCTGAGATCTGATGGTGACGTGCTGTATCTCCGTAGCTCTCTCTCTTCCCTGCCTCTCCTGGGTCGGGTCAGATAGTCACTTGGGCTCTGCTAGAGACCGAGTCAGATGGGTTTCAGACACTGGGATCTTGATCGTTTTTTAGGTTCTCCCTTGGTCCCCCAGAAGAGAGAATAGGAGGGGGGTGATGGATATTGGGGATGGGAGGTGTACGTATTTGCGTCTCTTTTTTAGGGGGGCGAAGGTGGATTAGGGGTATCATTGTAAAGCCAGTGTTTGGTTGTTGGCAGGGAAAGAGGCAGCATCCTTCAGAACACAAACAAACAAACTCAACGTTTGTACATGTAGACCAATTGTGACCTTGCAGGGGCCCTCCCACCCTCCCTCCCTCCCTCCCCTGACAACCCTTAGTCTCTATGGCTATTCTGTACAGCAGAGAAAGGGTCCCTTCCAGGTTGAAAGTTGGCTGTTGGTTGGTTATATACACGTTAGGGATCTGACATTGGAGAGGAGGAAGAGACAGGGATAGTAGTAGTGCTTTCTGGTGTCTGATTGCAAGATGGCCTCTCCTCCTCTTCCTTCCGTCTCTCTCTGCTCTCCTCAACCACGTCATCCCCCCATCGCCCCTCTCTCCACCTGGGGTCAGCGAACCTGTGGGGAGTATCCCTCCTTCATCAGCCCCTCCTCGTAGTCCGTCTGACACAGGATCATGTTGTTCTTCAGGAAGAACTTGTCCCCCACACAAAACCTAGAGAAGAAGGGAGAGAGAGAGAGATGAGTCACTGCTGTGTTGCCGTATCACTGATGTAGCTTTATTAAAGGACTAACCCCTAGCCGTATCACTGCTGTAGCTTTATAAAAGGACTAACCCCTAGCCGGCCGTATCACTGCTGTAGCTTTATTAAAGGACTAACCCCTAGCCGTATCACTGCTGTAGCTTTATTAAAGGACTAACCCCTAGCCGTATCACTGCTGTAGCTTTATAAAAGGACTAACCCCTAGCTGGCCATATCACTGCTGTAGATTTATTAAAGGACTAACCCCTAGCCGTATCACTGCTGTAGCTTTATTAAAGGACTAACCCCTAGCCGGCCGTATCACTGCTGTAGCTTTATTAAAGGACTAACCCCTAGCCGCGTATCACTGCTGTAGCTTTATTAAAGGACTAACCCCTAGCCGGCCGTATCACTGCTGTAGCTTTATTAAAGGACTAACCCCTAGCCGTATCACTGCTGTAGCTTTATTAAAGGACTAACCCCTAGCCGGCCGTATCACTGCTGTAGCTTTATTAAAGGACTAACCCCTAGCCGGCCGTATCACTGCTGTAGCTTTATTAAAGGACTAACCCCTAGCCGGCCGTATCACTGCTGTAGCTTTATTAAAGGACTAACCCCTAGCCGGCCGTATCACTGCTGTAGCTTTATAAAAGGACTAACCCCTAGCCGGCCGTATCACTGCTGTAGCTTTATTAAAGGACTAACCCCTAGCCGGCCGTATCACTGCTGTAGCTTTATTAAAGGACTAACCCCTAGCCGGCCGTATCACTGCTGTAGCTTTATTAAAGGACTAACCCTAGCCGCCGTATCACTGCTGTAGCTTTATTAAAGGACTAACCCCTAGCCGTATCACTGCTGTAGCTTTATAAATGGACTAACCCCTAGCCGGCCGTATCACTGCTGTAGCTTTATTAAAGGACTAACCCCTAGCCGTATCACTGCTGTAGCTTTATTAAAGGACTAACCCCTAGCCGTATCACTGCTGTAGCTTTATTAAAGGACTAACCCCTAGCCGGCCGTATCACTGCTGTAGCTTTATTAAAGGACTAACCCCTAGCCGCGTATCACTGCTGTAGCTTTATAAAAGGACTAACCCCTAGCCGTATCACTGCTGTAGCTTTATTAAAGGACTAACCCCTAGCCGTATCACTGCTGTAGCTTTATAAAAGGACTAACCCCTAGCCGGCCGTATCACTGCTGTAGCTTTATTAAAGGACTAACCCCTAGCCGTATCACTGCTGTAGCTTTATTAAAGGACTAACCCCTAGCCGGCCGTATCACTGCTGTAGCTTTATTAAAGGACTAACCACTAGCCGTATCACTGCTGTAGCTTTATAAAAGGACTAACCCCTAGCCGGCCGTATCACTGCTGTAGCTTTATCACTGCTGTAGCATCCTAACGGTTTGGGCAACACACTAATATGACCCCTCTGTGGAAAGGTGAGACTCTCACGAACATGTACATTGCTCTAAGTACATTGCTCTAGGATGCCCACAGGCCTCACAAGACTCGTCTGAAGGGTCCCCGGTACCAGTTGAAAAAAAGGAATGGAAGTATATATTAGATCGTAGGTAGGTAGTTAGTTGTAGTTAGGTATTGTAGTTATTGTAGGTTAGTATTGTTGTTATTGTAGGTTTCCGTAGGTAATTATTGTAGGTTAGTATCGAAGCACAAGGCTAGCTAGCTAGCGGGTAGCTACTGGTAACGTGTAGCAACGGTGGAGAGCTGTTTCCAATGTTAATGTGCTGCTAGCCAACGTTTAATTTTTGCTGCGTTATCCGTTATGAAAGGAACTAGACACGGACATGAATTATCTGTTTAGTGTGTTAACACACTCTTGGCAGTTTGTTGTAACCAAGTATTGGTGCTAAACTGTGTGTTAATGGATGCTAGCATGCTAGTTAGCTATGGCGTCATAGCTAGGCATCGTGGGTTGTTGTGGGTAGTTACTGTAGGTTGGCAGTGTCTTCGGCCGTGCCGGCTGTAGCACGAGCGAGCTAACTAGCCGTTTTTCGAACAGAGTCAGAGTCAACACAGTAGCCATTGTGTGCCGGTGTAGCACGAAGCTAGCTAGCTAGCCGTTCTTCAAACAAAGTCAACACAGTGGCCATTGCTAGCTACCCAACACGACCAGCTAACTGTACTGTAGTAGCTAAATACAATATACTTGTCCTAGCTAGCCAACGTTTAATCATTGCTGCGTCATGTAAGGAACTTGACACAGACACGAATGATCTGTTTAGTGTGTTAACACACTATTGGTGGTTTGTTGTGACCAAGTGTTGGTGCTAAACTGTGTGTTACTGGATGCTAGCATGCTAGTTAGCTAGTTAACACACTATTGGTGGTTTGTTGTGACCAAGTGTTGGTGCTAAACTGTGTGTTATTGTTATTGGATGCTATCATGCTAGTTAGCTATGGTGTCATAGTTAGCTAGCTGAATAAAGTGGGTTGAGTCTATTCCTTTAAACATTGAACCGCTGTGGTTCACAACAATTCTGATTTCTAAAGGTGGAAGTTGGGAGAGTTTTTGTTCGGGTGGTTCAGTGAAACAATTTTAGTTTCTGAGGTAGAAGTTTTTGGTGAGGGAGGCCCTGCTCTCTCCTCTCCCAGATGCTTAGCTCATTTCATTCCGATCTCCTCTGCATTTTTGTAGCCATTTGCTACAGCCTGTCAACTATGCCTCTGCCTATCCCTGTTCTCTCCTCTCTGCACAGGCTACACAAACGCACCACACCGCGTGGCTGCTGCCTCTCTAACCTGGTGGTCCCTGCACGCACCCCACACCTGGAGTTCCAGGTCTCAGGCAGCCTCTGGAACTGCCGCTCTGCTGCCAACAAAGCTGACTTCATCCCAGCCTATGCCAACCTCCAGTCCCTCGACTTCCTGGCGCTGACGGAAACATGGATTACCACTGAAAACACTGCTACTCCTACTGCTCTCTCCTCGTCTGACCATGTGTTCTCGCATACCCCGAGAGCATCTGGTCAGAGGGGTGGTGGCACAGGAATCCTCATCTCTCCCAAGTGGACATTCTCAATTTTTCCCCTAACCCATCTGTCTATCTCCTCATTTGAATTCCATGCTGTCACAGTCACTAGCCCATTTAAGCTTAATATCCTTGTCATCTATCGCCCTCCAGGTTCCCTTGGAGAGTTCATCAATGAGCTTGACGCCTTGATAAGTTCCTTTCCTGAGGATGGCTCACCCCTCACAGTTTTGGGGGATTTCAACCTCCCTATGTCCACATTTGACTCATTTCTCTCTGCCTCCTTCTTTCCACTCCTCTCCTCTTTGACCTCACCCTCTCACCGTCCCCCCTACTCACAAGGCAGGCAATACGCTTGACCTCATCTTCACTAGATGCTGCTCCTCTACTAATCTCACTGCAACTCCCCTCCATGTCTCCGACCACTACTTTGTTTCCTTTTCTCTCTCGCTCTCCTCCCACACTACTCACTCTGCCCCTACACAGATGGTAATGCGCCGCCGCAACCTTCGCTCTCTCTCTCCCACTACTCTCTCCTCTTCCATCCTATCATCTCTTCCCTCTGCTCAATCCTTCTCCCTCCAATCTCCTGATTCTGCCTCCTCAACCCTCCTCTCCTCCCCTTTCTGCATCCTTTGACTCTCTGTGTCCCCTATCCTCCCGGCCGGCTCGGTCCTCCCCTCCAGCTCCGTGGCTTGATGACTCATTGCGAGCTCACAGAACAGAGCTCCGGGCAGCGGAGCGGAAATGGAAGAAAACTAAACTCCCTGCCGACCTGGCATCTTTTCACTCCCTCCTCTCTACATTTTCTTCATCTGTTTCTGCTGCTAAGGCCACCTTCTACCACTCTAAATTCCAAGCATCTGCCTCTAACCCTAGGAAGCTCTTTGCCACATTTTCCTCCCTCCTGAATCCTCCCCCTCTCTCTCTGTGGATGACTTCGTCAACCACTTTGAAAAGAAGGTTGACGACATCCGATCCTCGTTTGTTAAGTCTAATGACACTGCTGGTCCTGCTCACACTGCCCTACCCTATGCTTTGACTTCTTTCTCCCCTCTCTCTCCAGATAAAATCCTGCGACTTGTGACTGCAGGCCGCCCAACAACCTGCCCGCTTGACCCCATCCCCTCCTCTCTTCTCCAGACCATCTCCGGTGACCTTCTCCCCTACCTCACCTCGCTGATCAACTCATCCTTGACCGCTGGCCATGTCCCTTCCGTCTTCAAGAGAGCGAGAGTTGCTCCCCTTCTCAAAAAACCAACACTCGACCCCACTGATGTCAACAACTACAGACCAGTATCCCTTCTTTCTTTTCTTTCCAAAACTATTGAGCGTGCCGTCTTTAGCCAACTCTCTTGCTATCTCTCTCAGAATGACCTTCTTGATCCAAACCAATCAGGTTTCAGGACTGGTCATTCAACTGAGACTGCTCTTCTCTGTGTCACGGAGGCTCTCCGCACTGCTAAAGCTAACTCTCTCTCCTCTGCTCTTGTCCTTCTAGACCTGTCTGCTGCCTTTGATACTGTGAACCATCAGATCCTCCTCTCCACCCTCTCCGAGCTGGGCATCTCCGGCGCGGCTCACTCCTGGATTGCGTCCTACCTGACCGGTCGCTCCTACCAAGTGGCGTGGCGAGAAGCTGTCTCCGCACCACGTGCTCTCACCACTGGTGTCCCCAGGGCTCAGTTCTAGGCCCTCTCCTTTTCTCCCTATACACCAAGTCACTTGGCTCTGTCATATCCTCACACGGCCTCTCCTATCATTGCTACGCTGACGATACACAACTAATCTTCTCCTTTCCCCCTTCTGATAACCAGGTGGCGAATCGCATCTCTGCATGTCTGGCAGACATATCAGTATGGATGACGGATCACCACCTCAAGCTGAACCCTGGCAAGACGGAGCTGCTCTTCCTCCCGGGGAAGGACTGCCCGTTCCATGATCTCGCCATCACGGTTGACAACTCCGTTGTGTCCTCCTCCCAGAGTGCGAAGAGCCTTGGCGTGACCCTGGACAACACCCTGTCGTTCTCCGCTAACATCAAGGCGGTGACCCGCTCCTGCAGGTTCATGCTCTACAACATTCGGAGAGTACGACCCTGCCTTACACAGGAAGCGGCACAGGTCCTAATCCAGGCACTTGTCATCTCCCGTCTGGATTACTGCAACTCGCTGTTGGCTGGCCTCCCTGCATGTGCCATTAAACCCCTACAACTCATCCAGAATGCCGCAGCCCGTCTGGTGTTCAACCTTCCCAAGTTCTCTCACGTCACCCCCTCCTCCGTACACTCCACTGGCTTCCAGTTGAAGCTCGCATCCGTTACAAGACCATGGTGCTTGCCTTTGGAGCAGCGAGGGGAACGGCACCTCTGTACCTTCGGGCTCTGATCAGTCCCTACACCCAAACGAGGGCATTGCGTTCATCCACCTCTGGCCTGCTGGCTCCCCTTCCTCTGCGGAAGCATAGTTCCCGCTCAGCCCAGTCAAAACTGTTCGCTGCTCTGGCACCCCAATGGTGGAACAAGCTCCCTCACGACGCCAGGACAGCGGAGTCACTCACCACCTTCCGGAGACATTTGAAACCCCACCTCTTTAAGGAATACCTGGGATAGGATAAAGCAATCCTTCTACCCCCCAACACACACAGCGGAGTCGCTCACCACCTTCCGGAGACATTTGAAACCCCACCTCTTTAAGGAATACCTGGGATAGGATAAAGTAATCCTTCTACACCCCCCCCCCAAAAAAAAATTTTGTAAAGTGGTTATCCCACTGGCTATAGGGTGAATGCATCAATTTGTGAGTCGCTCTGGACTAGAGCGTCTGCTAAATGACGTAAATGTGCCCTTGAGCAAGGCACTTAACCCTAATTGCTCCTGTAAGTCGCTCTGGATAAGAGCGTCTGCTAAATGACTAAAATGTAAATGTAAAATGTATTAAAGGACTAACCCCTAGCCGGCCGTATCACTGCTGTAGCTTTATTAAAGGACTAACCCCTAGCCGGCCGTATCACTTCTGTAGCTTTATAAAAGGACTAACCCCTAGCCGGCCGTATCACTGCTGTAGCTTTATAAAAGGACTAACCCCTAGCCGGCCGTATCACTGCTGTAGCTTTATAAAAGGACTAACCCCTAGCCGGCCGTGTCACCCTAGGGGGCCTGGTCTAAAGTAGTGCACCCTATAGGATATAGGGGACTCAACCCAGACTACTTTTGATGAGGAACTATCTCACCCTCTAGAAACACTAGACTCTGTCTGTGTCCTAAATGGCAGCCTATCCCTACACAGTGCACTACGGGGCCAATAGGTCTCTTGTCAAAGGTAATGCACTGTGTAGGGGAATAGGGTGTCCATTCGGGACACAGCCTCCAGTCCTATGGTGCCCTGGTGTAGAGGCTGTTTGTTCTGTTATCTCTCTCCTTTTGAGATCACTGTCTGTCTGGGGTACCTCTGTTTTCACCTGCAGCTGTTACAACAACCCTACAGACCTAACCACCGCCCTCCCCTCCCCCCTTCTCCATCCTCCACCTCTCTTTTAGCCAGCGGGCCGCTTGACCTTTCCCACATGGGCAGAGTGGAGATTAGAGAGAGGGAGAGGGAGAGAGGAAAGTTCAAGATAAAGAGAGAGATCTACTGTCCTGGGGGCCTCGTATCTCCCTAGCAGTGAGAGTTGGAAAAGGTCATTGCCTGTGTTTACCGGGACCGGGGGGGAGAGGACATTGCCTGTGTTTACCGGGACCGGGGGGAGAGGACAGCGCCTGTGTTTACCGGGACCGGGGGGGAGAGGACATTGCCTGTGTTTACCGGGACCGGGGAGAGGACATTGCCTGTGTTTACCGGGACCGGGGGAGAGGACATTGCCTGTGTTTACTGGGACCGGGGGAGAGGACATTGCCTGTGTTTACCGGGACCGGGGGGGAGAGGACAGCGCCTGTGTTTACCGGGACCGGGGGGAGAGGACATTGCCTGTGTTTACCGGGACCGGGGAGAGGACATTGCCTGTGTTTACCGGGACCGGGGGAGAGGACATTGCCTGTGTTTACCGGGACCGGGGGGAGAGGACATTGCCTGTGTTTACCGGGACCGGGGGAGAGGACATTGCCTGTGTTTACCGGGACCGGGGGGGAGAGGACATTGCCTGTGTTTACCGGGACCGGGGGGAGAGGAGGCTGAGTCTCTGTTTGACTTCTCCCTAGCTAGCTGTCCAACACTGAACACGGCTGAGGCTAGAGCTGTTTAACTGAGCTGAGGCTGCCTGCATATCTCTCTCTCTCTCTCTCTCTCTCTCTCTCTCTCTCTCTCTCTCTCTCTCTCCTGATGGCGGAGCGGACAAGAGGAGGCAGGAGTACCTGAATGGTTTTAGGGCTGCATTCTTTACTTTTCTATCAGTGGAACAGTTTGTTATAGATTACTACTCATCAAGAAGCCTACATACAGTATGTGTTTTGGATTTTCTCAGGTTTATTCAGATGACATTAAGGGGCTGTGTCTTTTTGTTGTGGAACTTTACTTACTTATGTAGGCCCATTGCTCCTTTGTGAGCCTATGTGGAACTTTGCTTAAACTTTAATTTGTTGTATTAGAGAAGAAGCCAATCTCAGGTGCTGCCTTGCTGGCTCGGCACCCATCAATTAAGGAGGATCAAATATCATCAGGTAATCTCCATCCATCCTGCTTGTTGACATGGCGATTAACACCAGGCAGAAGTGTGCTTAGCCTAATGGTGTCAGCCCGGCCAATACAAACGTCTGCTTAAAATGACACATTATTTTCCCAGAATACATTAGTTTCCGTCTCCTCTCGTTCATTCTCTCCACCTCATCCTGTTGTCCTCCCTCCCTCGGCTAATAAGATTCCTCTCCTTTATTAACAGCCATCTCTTTTCCCCTCCTGTCTCTCTCTGTCTCTCTCTCTCTCTCTCTCTCTCTCTCTCTCTCTCTCTCTCTCTCTCTCTCTCTCTCTCTCTCTCTCTCCCTCTCCCTTTCCTCCCCTCTCTCTCTCTCTCTCTCCCCCCGCCTCTCTCTCCACTCACAGCTCTTACCCTTGCCCCCCACTTATGTCACACAGACAAATGATTTATTTCTGCTCGGTGAAATGTCAACAGCATATAATATCCCATTTAGCAAACACTTTTATCCAAAGCGACTTACAGTCATGTGTGCATTCATTTTTTATGTATGGGTGGTCCCGGGGATCGAACCCACTACCCTGGCGTTACAAGCGCCATGCTCTACCAGCTGAGCTACAGAGGACCACATGATGAGGATATTGCACTATGTCCCAACAGAGCCAAGAGGACCACATGATGAGGATATTGCACTATGTCCCAACAGAGCCAAGAGGACCACATGATGAGGATATTGCACTATGTCCCAACAGAGCCAAGAGGACCACATGATGAGGATATTGCACTATGTCCCAACAGAGCCAAGAGGACCACATGATGAGGATATTGCACTATGTCCCAACAGAGCCAAGAGGACCACATGATGAGGATATTGCACTATGTCCCAACAGAGCCAAGAGGACCACATGATGAGGATATTGCACTATGTCCCAACAGAGCCAAGAGGACCACATGATGAGGATATTGCACTATGTCCCAACAGAGCCAAGAGGACCACATGATGAGGATATTGCACTATGTCCCAACAGAGCCAAGAGGACCACATGATGAGGATATTGCACTATGTCCCAACAGAGCCAAGAGGACCACATGATGAGGATATTGCACTATGTCCCAACAGAGCCAAGAGGACCACATGATGAGGATATTGCACTATGTCCCAACAGAGCCAAGAGGACCACATGATGAGGATATTGCACTATGTCCCAACAGAGCCAAGAGGACCACATGATGAGGATATTGCACTATGTCCCAACAGAGCCAAGAGGACCACATGATGAGGATATTGCACTATGTCCCAACAGAGCCAAGAGGACCACATGATGAGGATATTGCACTATGTCCCAACAGAGCCAAGAGGACCACATGATGAGGATATTGCACTATGTCCCAACAGAGCCAAGAGGACCACATGATGAGGATATTGCACTATGTCCCAACAGAGCCAAGAGGACCACATGATGAGGATATTGCACTATGTCCCAACAGAGCCAAGAGGACCACATGATGAGGATATTGCACTATGTCCCAACAGAGCCAAGAGGACCACATGATGAGGATATTGCACTATGTCCCAACAGAGCCAAGAGGACCACATGATGAGGATATTGCACTATGTCCCAACAGAGCCAAGAGGACCACATGATGAGGATATTGCACTATGTCCCAACAGAGCCAAGAGGACCACATGATGAGGATATTGCACTATGTCCCAACAGAGCCAAGAGGACCACATGATGAGGATATTGCACTATGTCCCAACAGAGCCAAGAGGACCACATGATGAGGATATTGCACTATGTCCCAACAGAGCCAAGAGGACCACATGATGAGGATATTGCACTATGTCCCAACAGAGCCAAGAGGACCACATGATGAGGATATTGCACTATGTCCCAACAGAGCCAAGAGGACCACATGATGAGGATATTGCACTATGTCCCAACAGAGCCAAGAGGACCACATGATGAGGATATTGCACTATGTCCCAACAGAGCCAAGAGGACCACATGATGAGGATATTGCACTATGTCCCAACAGAGCCAAGAGGACCACATGATGAGGATATTGCACTATGTCCCAACAGAGCCAAGAGGACCACATGATGAGGATATTGCACTATGTCCCAACAGAGCCAAGAGGACCACATGATGAGGATATTGCACTATGTCCCAACAGAGCCAAGAGGACCACATGATGAGGATATTGCACTATGTCCCAACAGAGCCAAGAGGACCACATGATGAGGATATTGCACTATGTCCCAACAGAGCCAAGAGGACCACATGATGAGGATATTGCACTATGTCCCAACAGAGCCAAGAGGACCACATGATGAGGATATTGCACTATGTCCCAACAGAGCCAAGAGGACCACATGATGAGGATATTGCACTATGTCCCAACAGAGCCAAGAGGACCACATGATGAGGATATTGCACTATGTCCCAACAGAGCCAAGAGGACCACATGATGAGGATATTGCACTATGTCCCAACAGAGCCAAGAGGACCACATGATGAGGATATTGCACTATGTCCCAACAGAGCCAAGAGGACCACATGATGAGGATATTGCACTATGTCCCAACAGAGCCAAGAGGACCACATGATGAGGATATTGCACTATGTCCCAACAGAGCCAAGAGGACCACATGATGAGGATATTGCACTATGTCCCAACAGAGCCAAGAGGACCACATGATGAGGATATTGCACTATGTCCCAACAGAGCCAAGAGGACCACATGATGAGGATATTGCACTATGTCCCAACAGAGCCAAGAGGACCACATGATGAGGATATTGCACTATGTCCCAACAGAGCCAAGAGGACCACATGATGAGGATATTGCACTATGTCCCAACAGAGCCAAGAGGACCACATGATGAGGATATTGCACTATGTCCCAACAGAGCCAAGAGGACCACATGATGAGGATATTGCACTATGTCCCAACAGAGCCAAGAGGACCACATGATGAGGATATTGCACTATGTCCCAACAGAGCCAAGAGGACCACATGATGAGGATATTGCACTATGTCCCAACAGAGCCAAGAGGACCACATGATGAGGATATTGCACTATGTCCCAACAGAGCCAAGAGGACCACATGATGAGGATATTGCACTATGTCCCAACAGAGCCAAGAGGACCACATGATGAGGATATTGCACTATGTCCCAACAGAGCCAAGAGGACCACATGATGAGGATATTGCACTATGTCCCAACAGAGCCAAGAGGACCACATGATGAGGATATTGCACTATGTCCCAACAGAGCCAAGAGGACCACATGATGAGGATATTGCACTATGTCCCAACAGAGCCAAGAGGACCACATGATGAGGATATTGCACTATGTCCCAACAGAGCCAAGAGGACCACATGATGAGGATATTGCACTATGTCCCAACAGAGCCAAGAGGACCACATGATGAGGATATTGCACTATGTCCCAACAGAGCCAAGAGGACCACATGATGAGGATATTGCACTATGTCCCAACAGAGCCAAGAGGACCACATGATGAGGATATTGCACTATGTCCCAACAGAGCCAAGAGGACCACATGATGAGGATATTGCACTATATTCCCTAAGTAGTGCATCACCAGCCAGGAGGAGAGGAGGGGAGAGGAGGGGAGGAGGAGGAGGAGGAGGAGGGAGGAGGAGAGGAGGAGGAGAGGAGGGGAGAGGAGGGGAGGAGGAGAGAAGGAGGGGAGGAGGAGGAGGAGAGGAGGGGGACATGAAGGGAGGAGAGGAGGAGGGGAGGAGGAGGAGGAGGAGAGGAGGGGAGAGGAGGAGGAGGAGAGGAGGGAGAGGAGGAGAGGGGGGGGGGAGAGGAGGGGACATGAAGGGAGGAGAGGAGGAGGAGGAGGGGGAGGAGGAGGAGAGAGGAGGACATGAAGGGAGGAGAGGAAGGGAGGAGGAGGAGAGGAGGGGAGATGAAGGGGAGGGAGAGGAGGGGAGGAGGAGGAGAGGGGGAGGAGGAGAGGAGGGGGGGAGGAGGAGAGGAGGGGAGGAGGAGGAGGAGAGGAGGGGAGGAGGAGGAGGAGAGGAGGGGGACATGAAGGGAGGAGAGGAGGGGAGGAGGAGGAGAGGAGGGGAGGAGGAGGAGAAGAGGAGGACATGAAGGGAGGAGAGGAGGGGAGGAGGAGGAGAGGAGGGGGAGATGAAGGGAGGAGAGGAGGGGGAGGAGGGAGAGGAGGGAGGAGGAGGAGAAGAGGAGGGGGACATGAAGGGAGGAGAGGAGGGGAGGAGGAGGAGAGGAGGGGAGGAGGAGGAGAGGAGGAATGAGGGAGGAGAGGAGGGAGGAGAGGAGGGGAGGAGGGGAGAGGGGAGGGGAGGGGAGGAGAGGAGGGAGGAGGAGGAGAGGAGGAGGAGGAGGAGGAGAGGAGGAGGAGGAGAAGAGGAGGACATGAAGGGGGAGGAGAGGAGGGGGAGGAGAGGAGGGAGATGAAGGGAGGAGAGGAGGGGAGGAGAAGAGGAGGAGGAGAGGAGGGAGGAGAGGAGGAGGACATGAAGGGAGGAGAGGAGGGAGAGAGGGGAGGAGGGGGAGTGAGAGGAGGGAGGAGGAGGAGAAGGAGGAGGAGAGGAGGAGAGGAGATTTCATTTCTTTGACAACCTCCCTCTCCCCCTCCTCTCCTCCCTTAATCTCCTCCTTCTCCCCTCCTCTCCTCCTCCCCTCTCCTCCTCCTTTCCTCCCTTCATCTCCCCTCCCCTCCTCCCTCCTCTCCTCCTCCCTCCTCCTCCCTTCATCTCCCCTCCTCCTCCTCTCCACCTCCTTTCCTCCTCCTCCCTCCTCTCCTCCCCTTCATCTCCTCCTCCCTCCCTCATCTCCTCCTCCCTCCTCCTCCTCCTCTCCTCCTCTCCTCCCTTCATCTCCTCCCTCCCTCCTCCTCCTCTCCTCTCCTCCCCTCTCCGCCCTTCATCTCCTCCTCCTCCTCCCTCCTCCTCCTCTCCTCCCTCTCTCCCTTCATCTCCCCCCTCCTCTCCTCCCCCTCCTCTCCCCTCCTCCTCCCTCCCTCCCCTCCTCCTTCATCTCCTCCTCCTCTCCTCCTCCTCTCCTCCTCCTCCTCTCCTCCCTTCATCTCCCCCTTTCATCTCCTCCTCCTCTCCTCCTCCTCCCTCCTCTCCGCCCTTCATCTCCTCCTCCTCTCCTCCTCTCCCTCCTCTCCTCCTCCTCCTCCCCCTCCTCCTCCCTCCTCCTCCCCCTCCTCCTCTCCTCCTCCTCCTCCCTCCTCTCCGCCCCTTCATCTCCTTCTCCTCTCCTCCCTCTCCTCTCCTCTCTCCTCCTCCTCTCCTCCCCCCTCCTCTCCTCCCTCATCTCCCTTTCATCTCCTCCTCCTCTCCTCCTCTCCTCCTCTCCTCCCTTCATCTCCCCTCCCTCCCCTCCTCTCCTCCTCTCCTCCTCTCCTCCTCTCCTCCTCCTCCCCCTCCTCTCCGCCCTTCATCTCCTCCTCCTCTCCTCCCTTCATCTCCCCCTCCTCTCCTCCTCTCCTCCTCTCCTCCTTCTCCCCTCCTCTCCGCCCTTCATCTCCTCCTCTCCTCCTCCTCTCCTCCTCTCCTCTCCTCCCTTCATATCCTCCTCCTCTCCTCCTCCCCTCCTCCTCCTCCTCCTCCTCTCCTCCCTTCATCTCCCCCTCCTCTCCTCCTCTCCTCCTCTCCCCCTCCTCTCCTCCTCCCCCCCTCCTCTCCTCCTCTCCTCCTCTACTCCTCCTCTCCTCCTCCTCCCCTCCCTTCATCTCCCTGGTCAGAAGTAGGGAACCATATAGAGAATAGGATGTCATTTGGGACCCAGCCCAGTCTAATTACCATTATAGTGAGGTTATTGGTTAAACAACACCAGGGCTTCATTGTAACAGCAAGCTGTAAATCGTGTTTCCCACCCAGATTACTGCTGCTGGGCTATCAGTAACATACTCAGGGTTTGAGAGGGATTTAAATAAACTCCTCAGGTATGCAAATGTCTTATTTTACATCACTGAATATTCATCACTGAATATTTTAATGCGCAGTCCCTATAATTTCCTTTTAAAAGAGATTTCATGTCAATGAGACTAACCTGGATGAATACAGATGTATTAATAAATAAAGTTGATTGGGGTTGTCTTGTGTACTTGTGGATTATTTTAGTACTAGTTCCAAGTAATCAACCCCCGTCATCCACACGGTGTCAACTGAGTCCTGTATGACCTATGACCCCCAGACTAATGACTGTAGAGTAGCAGCACATGACACATGGGCTCCAGACACACATACTGGCCCTGTCTGGTCCTGTCTGGCCTTCCTCTGGGTCTGACCAGACTGGCCCTGTCTGGCCCTGTCTGGCCTTCCTCTGGGTCTGGCCCTGTCTGGCCCTGTCTGGCCTTCCTCTGGGTCTGGCCCTGTCTGGCCCTGTCTGGCCCTGTCTGGCCTTCCTCTGGGTCTGACCAGACTGGCCCTGTCTGGCCTTCCTCTGGGTCTGACCAGACTGGCCCTGTCTGACCTTCCTCTGGGTCTGCTGTCCTGTCTGGCCTTCCTCTGGTCTGAAACTGGCCTGTCTGCCTTCCTCTGGGTCTGACCAGACTGCCCTGTCTGGCCTTCCTCTGGGTCTGACCAGACCTGTCTGGCCCTGTCTGGCCTTCCTCTGGGTCTGACCAGACTGGTCCTGTCTGGCCTTCCTCTGGGTCTGACCAGACTGGTCCTGTCTGGCCTTCCTCTGGGTCTGACCACGGCCTGTCTGGCCTTCCTCTGGGTCTGACCAGACTGGCCCTGTCTGGCCTTCCTCTGGGTCTGACCAGACTGGCCCTGTCTGGCCTTCCTCTGGGTCTGACCAGACTGGCCCTGTCTGGCCTTCCTCTGGGTCTGCCCTGGCCCTGTCTGGCCCTGTCTGACTTCCTCTGGTCTGCGGCCCTGTCTGGCCCTGTCTTCCTCTGGGTCTGACCAGACTGGCCCTGTCTGGCCCTGTCTGTTCCTCTGGGTCTGACCAGACTGGCCCCTGTCTGGCCTTCCTCTGGGTCTGACCATACTGTGTTAAACTGGACATCCAGAACACATGACGTTCTCCCCAGACACCACAGTGATTCCCCTCTCCCCACCACCACCCTTTATGACCTTCTCCCCAGACACCACAGTGATTCCCCTCTCCCCACCACCACCCTTAATTCCTAAAGTGGGACTGTGAGATGCTGCTGTGGTCTCTGGGCTGGGGGTCGGGGTTATCCAAGGGGGCGAAGGGAAGGAGGGAGGGACAGAGGAAGGCAGGGAAGGGAGAGAGGGATAGAGGTTAGCTCTAGTGAGTAGAAGAGATGAGTCTCAGCCTCCCTCCATCCAGCAGGCCGTTAGCCACAGATCAGCCCCGGGGGACAGACAGACAGCTAATCAATGGGCCTGTCGTCCCTCTCCCTCCCAGCCTCATCAGCCAGACCAGACCATCCCTACCAGGCCATCCCTGGACCAATTTACCCCTGATGAGGCTAGCTGCTGGAGGCCACGGTCTGGGGCTGGGTCCTGGAGTCCCAAATGGAACCCTATTTCCTATTTAGTGCACTATTGTTGACCAGCGCCCGCATATATGATATCTGGTCAAACGTAGCGACTGCAGCACTGCAGCTGAGAGCAGGGTAAGGGTGACAGGGCAGGGGAAGGTCAGTGCTGATAAGGGCAATAGTCTTGGAGCTGACTGACTGACTGACTGGGAGGGAGACTCTGTAAGAGGACAGTAAAGTGACACCATTGGGCATGCAATCAGACACAATGTGCTGGGCTGGATTTGTCGACGTGCCCAAATCTGCCGATGTGCCCTTGAGCAAGGCACTTAACCCTAATTTGCTGCAGGGGCGCCGTACTACTATGGCTGACCCTGTAGAACAACACATTTCACTGCACCTATCCAGTGTGTGACAATAAAAAAATAAAAAAAAAAGTCAAACAACACAGCCAGAAGAGTGGTGGTGGTGCGTCATAATGGTGGAGAGATGGAGGAAGGAGAGGGGGAGAGGGGGAGAGGAGGGAGAGATGAAGGGAGGAGAGGAGGAGAGGGGGAGAGGAGAAGAGGAGGGTGGACTGCTGTGCGTTGCTTACATACTTGATTGTAGGCAATTTAACCACTACGGGATCGGTGTCCCGTATACGGGACGGTTGAGCTAACGTGCGCTAATGTGATTAGCATGACTGTTGTAAGTAACAGCAAACTTTCCAGGACATAGACATGTCTTATATGGACAGAAAGCTGAAATTCTTGTTAATCTAACTGCACTGTCCAATTTACAGTAGCTATTACAGTGAAAGAATACCATGCTATTGTTTGAGGAGAGTGCACAACAACTGTCACGCCCTGGCTCTGGGGACTCTTAAAGGTTGAGCCAGGGTGTGGATTTTCTATGTTTAGTTTTCTATGTTTTTGTTTCTAGAACGTGTTGATCTATGTTGGCCAGGGTGGTTCCCAATCAGAGACAGCTGTAGCTCGTTGTCTCTGATTGGGGACCATACTTAGGCAGCCTGTGTTGCACTAGTATTTGTGGGATCTTGTTCCGTAAGGTTTTGTGTATAACCTAGGACTTCACGTATCGTTTCGTTTGTTGTTTTGGTTCGTGTGTGTACTAAATAAAGAATGTACGCTTATCACGCTGCGCCTTGGTCCGCTTCATCTGTCGACGATCGTGACAACAACAAAAAACTTATCACGGCAACTGGTTTGATACATTCACCTCTGAAGGTACATAATGTACTTACATTCAGTAATCTTGCTCTGATTTGTCATCCTAAGGGTCCCAGAGATAAAATGTAGCATAGTTTTGTTTGATTAAAAACAATTTTTATATTCAAATGTAGGAACTGGGTTCTACAGTTTGAACCCCTGCTGTCTCTGGCTCCACACCCACCCCCGCCCCGGCCATCTAGATGTGTGAAAGTTAGTGTATAAGCTAATGATCCATCATGTATTACATTCCTGGGAGTGTGTAAACGTACATTTTCTATTACCATATCATTTTTGTATGTTCTCTATAGTTATGTACATGAAAATGTATCAATTGACCAATTCGGCACATTTGGGCAGACTTGATACAAAATAGTCCAGTATTGCAACGCTTCACTGGATCAATCTAAAACTTTGCACACACACTGCTGCCATCTAGTGGCCAAAATCTAAATAGCGCCTGAACTGCTATATTATATTGTGGCCTTTCTCTTACATTTCAAAGATGATGGAACAAAAAATATAGTAGAAAACATGTTTTTTTTTTTTACCAGATCTAATGTGTTATATTCTCCTACATTAATTTCACATTTCCACAAACTTCAAAGTGTTTCCTTTCAAATGGTATCAAGAATATGCATAACCTTGCTTCAGGTCCTGAGCTACAGGCAGTTAGATCTGGGTATGTCATTTTAGGCGAAAATTGGAAAGAAGGATCCGATCCTTTTAGAGGTTAACCGGCTACGGCTGATCTGTGCATGTGAGCGAGTGTGTATGTATAGCGGCTGACCTATAGGAGCAGGGGGATAATTACACTGTGTAGCCTACGGTGACATCCTATCATTCACTCTGTCTGCCTCCCAAATGGCAACCTCTTCCCTTCACAGTGCACTACTTTTCACCAGAGCCTTATGGGTCATTGCATTATAAAGGCAATAGGGGGTCATTTAGGACTTATCGTCTGTTTATCAGATGGTACATTTCTCTGGACTCGTTCTTCAGGAAAAATCTCTCTCCACGTCGTGTGGTAGATGGATTAGATGGGGATGGAGGGAGAGAGAGAGAGAGAGAGAGAGGTAGAGAGAGAGAGAGGTAGAGAGAGAGAGGTAAGAGAGAGAGAGAGAGAG